>NC_057806.1:112482716-112782716 GCF_018294505.1 Triticum aestivum
CGCTGGGCGCATAGCTCCATAATTCTCCCACCATAGACTGGCGGGGCCTTCAAGATGATATGCGGCAAAGGTGACCTTGTCAGCCTCCGCTACCAGCGCGGAACGCAGCTTGTGAGAAATACTGCGAAGCCAGTCATCAGCGTCGAGAGGCTCGACGGAGTGGTGGAACGTGGGTGGATGCAATTTGATAAAATCACTAAGTGACACCACGTTAGCCCTCTGATGGTGTGCTGTATTCTGTTCAATACGCTCCAACAAACGGTTTGTCTCCCGCTTGTTTCTCTCAGCTTCCATCATCACCTCGGCTAGTGAAGGAGGATGAGGCAGATTTTCATTCCTGGCTTCACTGCCTTCGGCCTGCTCTTGAGAAGCAGGGTTGGCGCGCGTGTTGACCATCCTAGGTAAACAAGACAAAGATTTAGTCAGAATGATAAAATTCCGACATAGGAATACATAATGTGAGGAATAACTCGGAATGCAAGATGATCATCCGTATGACATGGTAGATACAGAAACTGCTTCTTTTATTCCATCGTCATACACACCATACAAGGTTTAGTACAAGACCAAACGAAGTACTATTACGGTGAAAAGGGATTACATCTCATCGGAGGCATTCCAAACTCCTATACATTATTTTTCTACAACTCCGGAAAGAGTACAAACTAGGTCATATCCCACGAGTCACGCGGAACGATAGATGACACAGCTAGTGCAAACTAGGGATACTACCCCTAACTCAGACCGATCCGTAGTAGTCCTCATAAAAGTCACCTCCATAGCCTGGAAGCTCAACATGTTCATCCGGAAACAGATGATCTCGCGGAGCTTGTGGACCATAGGGGCTAGGATGAGGCCTTGGACCAACAAACGGTGGCCTGCGGGGACCGCGAGGTGGGGTGATGCCTCCTACATCACGCCAAACCATCACGTCAGGCAGAGCAGATCTCACAGGATAGAGATCGCGCATATCTGAGAATCCAGCTTGCACCGCCGGTGCGAACCGAGTCAAAGTGGCCCAGTGGTCAGCACGGGTATTGAAGAGCTCTAACCTTAAGGCCCGATTTTCACGATCCTTAACCTCGAGCATCTCAGCAGTGGTGCGAGTTCGTGAATCCTCCTGAGTGGAATCAGCATAAATAGCTTGGAGATATCCTTGTGCTCCCGGAAGTGATCCTGGCATATACCGGAAATCAGAGTCCCGAAATAAACCAGATCTGACTCGCATAATGGTCATCATGGAGTAGGCGGCATCCTGCACAGCCATCTCAATAGTAACCCCGAGTCCATAGGAGCAGTGAAGAGGCTCAGTGGATCCAGGATAAGATGGAAATATCCTGACAGTGCAGAGATACTGGCTTTGATTGAAGTCCCGGAATTGCTCTTCGACCGTGTACTCAGGATACCAGCGGTATCCAGCCTCAGTCATTACCCTGACCAACTTAGCAGTATGGCCGGGTACATCTAGGCATCGAGTCAGGCGAACCACTTGATTGAGGTCGCGAGTGGCCATCTGAAAGCATAATCATAATGCAAAGGCATTAGAATTTCTAGCAAAATTTCGACAGCATAACAGCTGTAAATGCTCAAAAAGGATTTTGAGACATTTGACAAAGGATTTCGTACACACTCAACATCATCATATCAAAGTTCTGAAACCATGTTGGCAACACAATGTGGTAGTAGAACTGAACTAGGCTTGTAACCATCAAACTTATAAGGTACTACTGATTAGTAACACGTGATCCTGATAGAGAGAACAGATCCTAATTCCTTAACCCCCGGTGGAAGAATGGACTGACTCAGATCAGAAAGTCATAAGGTATAAGGAGTAAAAAGAGCCTTACGTTCCAACCCACAAACAATTCCCCTACATATAACTAAAGAATTTCTAGACTCAACATCGACCAGTTTGGCTTGGAGAACCTACAGGCAGTCCGGCTCTGATGCCAACGCTGTCAGGACCCCGACTCGATGTCACATCGATCTAGCTGGTAACACCTCATATCACTTTGCGGCCTCACGCACGGTATCCCCACGGGTGTCGTCTTACCTTTTCCCGGGACCGTTTGCGCCTTTTGGCTCACGTATATGATAGTGTCGCTAGCATCCATATGATAAAGAGCCCGGGCTAACATGACTAGTCGTAAACCCAAAGTGGCACAGACTTACAGGGACAGGCATCCATGACCCAGCTTCGAACGTGTCGGTCATCAGCAAGTGGGTCCGGGCTGTAGCACTGGGCTAGCAGGACTCCGGTAAACCGGGCTGTAGCGGGCTAACAGGACTCCGGTACTCAAAGCGTGACATTTCCCCGAAGGGACAGACATAGGAACGAAGAAGGACACATGCCGGCCAGCCTAAGTGTTCCAGAGCAGTAGCAAGCTACCATGGCTCAGCGGTAACACTAGGAGACATTTCCCGGTAAGAGAGGCTACTAAAGATAAACAACTAGATAGTCAGATCCCACACATACCAAGCATTTCAATCATACACACAATATGCTCGATATGTGCAAATACAACGAAGCATCACAACATGACTCTATGACACAAGCACTTTATTTAAGGCTCAGGGAGCCATACATATCATACACAAAGGTACGGGTCTCACGACCCAACATACAAGTCATACAGTCATACAAACCAGCAGCGGAAGTACATTGTCTGGGTACAGACAACTAGTAAAATAAAAGAGGCTTGGAAAGCCTAGCTATACTACGTGGTCCATCACAAGCTCAGGGTCACCACCTGGTCTTTAGCCTACTCGTTGATGTCAACGTCTACATAGAACCCATCAGAAGGGGTTGCAGCGTCTTCTGTAAAAATGTAGATTATAGCAACATGAGTACAAAGGTACTCAGCAAGACTTACATCAGATCCTACATACATGCATAGTATCAAGAAGGGTTGGTGGAGTTATTGCAGCAAGCTAGCTTTGACTCTTGGCTAGACTATCCTACGATACTCCAACTTGAAATGTTTTGCGCACACCAGTCCACTACTCACCACTTCAATACACTACCGAGGATCCACCTCCGTCTTCCTACGGAAGAGCCATCCTCGGCACTCACACTTATCTTGAGGCTTTTAGTAGTTTCCATTTACTTGTCTATGAACTGTATAGGCAACCAAGTAGTCCTTTACCGCGGACGCGGCTATTCGAATAGATCATGTTAACCCTGCAGGGGTGTACTCCTTCATACACGCTCTCACCACTTATCGTCGTTTACACGACATGTACTCGGCAACCTTCAAGCGGAAGCCCAACGTGGGTGTCGGCCACGACCTACCTAATCACCTAAGCCTCCAGTCCAGGTTTATCGCCTATTCAGGTTCCATCCGCAGGGAGTCCGGCCGAGGTTTCCCATACGGCCCCGAACGATGTGAACAGGGTTCCCGGGATACCTAACGGGTATTCGGTACACCGTGCCACGTACCTACCGCATCACAGCCCACCCCTACGGCCAGCGCTGTCCACGGCCTCCAGTAGGCTACAAACACCAGAAACTACTTGCAACTCCTGGACGGAGAACTAGGGTGAATAAGAAGTCGAGAGGGTCCATTGGTTTCGGGCCCAATGCATGGTAGTAGCTGATTCTTAAATCACACATATAGATCTCAGTGCTTAAGGTCGGCTTCAATGAAACAACCCGCCATGTACTCCTACATGGCCTCTCATCGATACCTTTACCAAATCGTGTTCACCACACCACTCTCCTTACCGACATAACATTTCACTCCAGTCCATCACCCAGATGAACCAGACCTGACACGACTCTAAGCATAGCAGGCATAGCAAGGTAGGAACAACACATACATAGGGCTCAATCAACTCCTACACATGCTAGTGGGTTTCATCTAGTTACTGTGGCAATGACAGGTCATGCAGAGGAAATGGGTTCAACTACCGTAGCACACCGCAGTTTGAATCGCGTTGTCTTAATGCAGTAAAAGAGAGCAGGAGCGAGAACATGGGATTGTATCGATATGATCAAATGGTTGGTTGCTTGCCTGATGGTTCGATGCACTGATATGGTTCTTCGTTAGGGTAATCACGGTACTCCTCGGGGGCAGAACCTGTCGCAAAGGACATCGATACACAAGCATCACCAAACAATGTGCAACAATATGATGCATGCATGAAACATGGCAATATGAGTGTGTTGGGCTAATGCAACTAAAACCAGAGGGGTTTGAACAAATTTGAATCAAAGATTCAAATTTCAAACTCAAACATGGCCTTTTAAAGTGCTTTTCCTTGTTCTGCTTAAAACATCAATTTAACTTGTTTGATCATGCATGAAAATAGTACAGATGGATAGATTGGATTTTTCTGATCATTTTTCATATATAATTTGTCCAATTTGGAGTTACAGAATAAAAGTTATGAATTTTTGAAGTTTAATTAATATTCTGGAATTTCCTGATTTAATTTAAATCCAGAAAATCAATTACTGCGTCAGCCTGACGTCAGTGTGACGTCAGCAGGTCAACTGCGGCTGGCTGAAGTCAAACCTGACGTGTGGGGGCCACACGTCAGTGACAGGGGGGGTTAAACAGGTTTAAATTAATCCTAATTAGGGATTAGTGGCGCTGGGGCCCACTGTCAGTGTCAGGGGGGTTGACTAACAGTAGTTAGCGCTAACCTAACCACCTGGCCGACAGGGCCCACGCGTCAGTGACCCTGGGGGGTCAAACCCCAGGTCGTACAAGTCAAACCCCACCGGCGACATGACGCCGGCGAGGTCCGAGACGGCGGCGAAAGTGCTTTTTGCCATTCCGGCAACCAAATGGACGGCGGAAGGCATCTACGTGTTGCTGAGGTTGAGCCGCGACTATTGGTGGTGGTGGTTGGGCTCGGGGTGGCCGGAGTTGACGACGGCGAGCTCGGCTGCGGCGGCCGGAGTTCGGGTGCGGTCGGAAACGGCGTTGCAGGGCGTTAGGGGAGGTGTTGGTGCGTGCTACGTGCTCCTAGTGAGGTGTGGAGCACGATGGTGTGCTCGGTTGGGCGCTACGGCGACCGTGGCCACGACGGCGACATCGTCGGCGGCGTGGAGCTCTCGGCCGAGGTGGGGCTAGGGCCTAGAGGTCGGGAGAGACCAGGGAAGAAGGGGGAAACGCTCCGGGGGCTCACCGCAGTTGAAGTGGGCGTCGATGCGGGCTCGGGGACGCGCCGGAGACGACGAATTTGACGGCGACGGTGGCCGGAGCCCGAAGAGGGGAACGGCGACGTGGCGGCGATGCAGGGCTTCCGGGGAGCTGTGGAGCGGTGGGAAGGAAGAGGGGGTTGTGGCGGAGCTTCTGAGCTAGTCGGGGGAGCGAGGGGTGGCCGGAGATGGCTGCTGTGGCGAATGGCGGCGACGGTGGTGTTCGGCCGTGAGAGAGAGAGAGCGAGGGAGAGGAAGGAAAGAGCCGGGGAGAGTGAGAGAGAGCAGGGGGGATCGGGACGGCCTGCGGGAGTCGTCCACGCGGCCAGGAGGTCGTCGGCAAGCAGGAGGTGGCCGCGCGGCCGTGCGCGCGCGAGCACGCGGCAGCTTCGGGGCGAGGGGAGGAAGACGACGGAGGGCTATAGTGCTGGGCTGGGTCGGCTGCTGGCTGGGCCGGCCAGCTGGCTGGGCCGCACAGGGAGGAGCCCAGGTAAGTTTTTCCCCTTTCTTTCTGTTTCTGTTTTTATTTAATATATCTGCAACTTTGTTGAATTTAATAAAATACCTAGGCAACTTCAAAAATCACCAAACTATTCCTGGCCCATAGTTGGATTATTTCCAACATGAAACATTTTAGTTTGGAGATATTTGAGCATTTAAATATTTTATATTATTTTAAATGCCCAAATTCAAATATTTATGATTTAATTCAAAAACCCTAGGATGGCCTAGGAAAATGTGCACCATTTTTGGCAGAGGTTCTGAACCAAGACAAAAATGATGGGCATTTTAGAAGGGCATTTCAGGTTCATTGAAAAAATTATTTCAGTAACCCTAGTTGGTTTCAGAGGGGACTGGGGGTTCTGTCATCCCCATTTCAAGTTTCTGATGAATGAGTAAACATGATGCAACACTCTAATGCATGACTAGCTAGGGTGTGACAACTCACCCCCACTCAAAAGAATCTCGTCCCGAGATTTGGGTTCCTCCGGGAAGAAGGCGGGATACTCGAGTCGAAGACGATCTTCCCTTTCCCAAGTTGCTTCATCCTCAGAATGATGCGACCATTGAACCTTGAGAAACTTGATATTATGACGTCGCGTGGTACGTTCGGCTTGATCGAGGATACGAATGGGGTACTCTCGATATGTAAGATCATCTTGGAGATCAAGCGTTTCGTGGTCCACTTCACGGATAGGATCCGAGAAGCAACGCCTGAGTTGAGAAACGTGGAAGACATCGTGAACTCTGGAGAGATGCGGAGGTAGTTCCAACTGGTAGGCAACTTCTCCTCGTTTGGCAAGAATGCGAAAAGGTCCAATGTAACGAGGAGCCAATTTGCCTTTGATACCGAAACGATGGGTTCCCTTCAGAGGGGTGACCCGAAGATAAGCCTTCTCGTCAACCTCGAAAGTCATAGCCCTATGTTTTCGGTCATATTGACTCTTTTGGCGAGATTGGGCTGTTTTCAACTTTTCACGAACGATACGAACTTGATCTTCTGCTTCCTGAATCATGTCCGGGCCAAAGAATTGTCTTTCCCCGGTCTCTGACCAGTTAAGGGGTGTTCGACATCGTCGTCCATAGAGAACTTCAAAAGGGGCTTTACCCAAGCTAGATTGATAGCTGTTGTTGTAAGCGAATTCGGCAAATGGAAGGCACTTCTCCCAGTCCATTCCGAAAGAGATAACGGAGGCTCGAAACATGTCTTCTAGAATCTGATTGACGCGTTCCACTTGACCACTCGACTGAGGGTGGAAAGCGGTGCTAAAGGAGAGACGGGTTCCCATAGCATTTTGGAAACTTTCCCAAAATCGAGAGGTGAAAAGACTTCCTCGATCCGAGTTAATTTCCAAAGGAACACCATGGAGAGACACTATTCGGGAGATGTACAAATCTGCCAGCTGACTAGCGGTTATACTCTCACGAACAGGTAAGAAATGAGCTACTTTGGAAAGACGATCGACCACGACGAAGATAGCATTATTCCCTCTCTTGGTCCTGGGAAAACCGGTAATGAAATCCATACCAATTTTATCCCATTTCCATTCAGGAATAGCTAAGGGTTGAAGGGTGCCAGCAGGCCGTTGATGCTCTGCTTTTACACGACGACAGACGTCGCAATTTTCAATATACTGAGCAATTTCTCTCTTCATCCTAGTCCACCAGAACCTCTGGCGTAGGTCCTGATACATCTTAGTACTACCGGGATGAATGGTGAGAGGAGATTCATGAGCTTCCTTAAGGATTAAACGCCTTAGGTTGCGCACTTTGGGAACCACTAGTCGATCCCCGAAGTATACTACCCCTTGATCATCAATGGAGAAACAATTCGCAATTCCTTTCTGAATGTTTCTCTTGATGCGGGAGATTCCCGGATCTACCTTCTGTGCTTTGATAATTTGATCCGTAAGGGTAGGTTTTGCCACCAAGGTGGAAAGAGAACCTTGAGGTATAATGTGAAGGTTAAGCTTCCGAAATTCCTCATGGAGAAGCGGTTGACTTTGTTGTAACATCAGGTTGTTACAATAAGATTTACGACTTAGCGCATCAGCCATGACGTTGGCTTTCCCTGGGGTGTAGGTTATTCCTAAGTCGAAGTCTGTGATCAATTCAACCCAACGTCTCTGCCTGAGATTCAAATCCGGTTGGGTGAAAATGTACTTCAGGCTTTGGTGATCAGTGAATATTTCGCAATGATTACCGAGGAGGTAATGTCGCCAGGTCTTAAGTGCATAGACTACGGCTGCAAGCTCTAGATCATGAGTAGGATAATTCTCCTCATGTGGGTGCAATTGCCGTGAAGCGTAAGCAATTACGTGTCGATCTTGCATGAGAATGCAACCTAGTCCTTGTCGCGAGGCGTCGCAGTAGATAACAAAGTCCTTGGAGAAGTCTGGCGGTACCAGCACGGGAGCAGAGGTCAGGCGTCTTTTCAGTTCCTGAAAGCTGTGCTCACATTGTGGAGTCCATTCGAACTTTTTATCTTTCTTGAGGAGTTTGGTTAGAGGTTTAGCAACTTTGGAGAAGTTCTCGACAAAGCGACGACAATAGCTCGCTAAGCCTAGAAAACTCCGAACTTGCTTGACCGATTCAGGTGGAGTCCAATTAAGGACGGCTTGAACTCGCTCAGGGTTAACAGCAATACCTTTACCAGATATTACATGACCCAGATAGGTCACTTCTGACAACCAGAATTCACATTTTGAAAATTTGGCATAAAGGCGATGCTCTCGAAGTTTCTTCAACACTAGCCTTAAATGTTCGGCATGTTCTTCCTCGTTCTTGGAGTAGATGAGTATATCATCGAGATAAACTACGACGAATTTATCCAAATACTCCATGAAGATTGAGTTCATTAACCGAGAAAAAGTGGCTGGAGCGTTGGTTAATCCGAAGGACATGACGGTGTACTCGTATTGGCCATAACGAGTAACAAAGGCCGTTTTAGGAATGTCCCCGTTTCTGATTTTGATTTGATGGTAGCCCAACCTCAAATCCATCTTGGAGAAGACTGAGGATCCAGCGAGCTGATCATACAGATCGTTGATCCTGGGAAGTGGATATTTGTTCTTGATTGTGACTAAATTGACCGGTCGGTAATCTACAGCCATCCGATCCATACCATCCTTCTTCTTGACGAATAGGACGGGGCAAGCCCACGGAGATGAACTAGGGCGGATGAAACCCTTTTTCAAGGATTCGTCGAGTTGTTTCTTAAGCTCGGCTAGTTCTAGTGGTGCCATCTTATAAGGTCTTCTAGCAATCGAAACGGTTCCGGGGATGAGGTCTATTACGAACTCAACATCCCTGTCAGGTGGAACACCTGGCAATTCCTCTGGAAAGACATCCGGGAAGTCACAGACTACCGGAACGTCCTCAAGGTCTGGCAAAGGGCTGGCGTTAAGAGAATATATTTGTCGCTTGGCTATTCGGGTCAAGACATTGACTATCTTCCCCGAAGGATGGGTGAGTTGAACAGTCCTAGAGAAGCAATCAATTTTGGCTTGATGAGCTGACATCCAGTCCATACCCAAAATGACATTAATATCTGAAGATTTAAGGGCTATCAAAGATGCAAGGAAAACAAGTCTGTCGACTTGGATTTCATTTCCATGGCTTACTCTAGAGGTTTGCCATTTGGATCCCGGAGTTTGAATTACCATAGAGGTTGGCATATCACCGAATGCGACGTTATGCAAGCGAGCATAGTTTTCGGATATAAAAGAATGAGAGGCTCCTGTATCAAAAAGAACAGATGCCGGGTGGCAGTTAACAAGAAGCGTACCGAGAACGACGTTGGGGTCCTCTTGAGCTTCTTCGGCAGAGATACAGTTGACATGGCCACGTGAAGCAGTGACCGGTTTAGCATGAAACACCTTCCCTGTCGGCTTGCCACGGCCAACAGCTTTAGCAGATTGATTGGGGTTGGTCTGGGGACACTCACGCATATAGTGACCAGATTCCCCACACTTGAAACAAGTCACGGAACTGGTACGTGGAGGAGCATTATTGGTTGGACCCCCATAGGGCTTGGCCGGTGCAGACTGTTGAACAGGGCGAGGCGCCTGGAAGGATGGCCTCGGTGTGAACCTGGGTGGCAGGGCGGTGTTGGGTACCCACACGCGGCGCTTCTGAGGACCAGCACCGGATGAGGAACCCATGTCACGTCCATGCTTGCGTGTTGCGTCATAGTCAGTCTGACCAGTTTCAGCACTGATGGCTTTGTTGACAAGTTTCGAAAAAGATGTGCACTCATGCAGACGGAGGTCGCGGTGAAGCTCAGGACTAAGGCCCTTACGGAACCTTGCTTGCTTCTTGGCGTCAGTAGACACTTCCTCAGTTGCATATCGGGCGAGATTACCAAACTCTCTGCTATAGGCATCCACAGAAAGTCGGCCTTGGGTGAAACTACAAAATTCTTAACGTTTACGGTCCATGAGACCCTCCGGAATGTGATGTTCACGGAAAGCCTCGCTGAACTCAGCCCAAGTGGTGACATGGCCCGCTGGGCGCATAGCTCCATAATTCTCCCACCATAGACTGGCAGGGCCTTCAAGATGATATGCAGCAAAGGTGACCTTGTCAGCCTCCGCTACCAGCACGGAACGCAGCTTGTGAGAGATACTGCGAAGCCAGTCATCAGCGTCGAGAGGCTCGACGGAGTGGTGGAACGTGGGTGGATGCAATTTGATAAAATCACTGAGTGACACCACGTTAGCCCTCTGATGGTGTGCTGTATTCTGTTCAATACGCTCCAACAAACGGTTTGTCTCCCGCTTGTTTCTCTCAGCTTCCATCATAACCTCGGCTAGTGAAGGAGGATGAGGCAGATTTGCATCCCTGGCTTCACTGCCTTCGGCCTGCTCTTGGGAAGCAGGGTTAGCGCGCGTGTTGACCATCCTAGGTAAACAAGACAATGATTTAGTCAGAATGATAAAATTCCGACATAGGATACATAAGGTAAGGAATAACTCGGAATGCAAGATGATCATCCGTATGACAGGGTAGATACAGAAACTGTTTCTTTATTCCATCATCATACACACCATACAGGGTTTAGTACAAGACCAAACAAAGTACTATTACGGTGAAAAGAGGATTACATCTCATCGGAGGCATTCCAAGCTCCTATACATTATTTTTCTACATCTCCGGAAAGAGTACAAACTAGGTCATATCCCACGAGTCACGCGGGACGATAGATGACACAGCTAGTGCGAACTAGTGATACTACCCCCTAACTCAGACCGATCCGTAGTAGTCCTCATAGAAGTCACCTCCATAGCCTGGAAGTTCAACATGATCATCCGGAAACAGACGGTCTCGCGGAGCTTGTGGACCATAGGGGCTAGGATGAGGCCTTGGACCAACAAACGGTGGCCTGCGGGGACCGCGAGGTGGGGTGATGCCTCCTACATCACGCCAAACCATCACGTCTGGCAGAGCAGATCTCACAGGATAGAGATCGCGCATATCTGAGAATCCAGCTTGCACCGCCGGTGCGAACCGAGTCAAAGTGGCCCAGTGGTCAGCACGGGTATTGAAGAGCTCTAGCCTCAAGGCCCGATTTTCACGGTCCTTATCCTCGAGCATCTCAGCAGTGGTGCGAGTCCGTGAATCCTCCTGAGTGGAGTCAGCATAGATAGCCTGGAAATATCCTTGTGCTCCCGGAAGTGATCCTGGCATATACCGGAAATCAGAGTCCCGGAATAAACCAGATCTGACTCGCATAATGGTCATCATAGAGTAGGCGGCGTCCTGCACAGCCATCTCAATAGTAACCCCGAGTCCATAGGAACAGTGAAGAGGCTCGGTAGATCTAGGATAAGATGGAAATATCCTGACAGTGCAGAGATACTGGCTTTGATTGAAGTCCCGGAATTGCTCTTCGACCGTGTACTCAGGATACCAGCGGCATCCAGCCTCAGTCATTACCCTGACCAACTTAGCAGTATGGCCGGGTACATCTAGGCATCGAGTCAGGCGAACCACTTGATTAAGGTCGTGAGTGGCCATCTGAAAGCACAATCATAATGCAAAGGCATTAGAATTTCTAGCAAAATTTCGGCAGCATAACAGCTGTAAATGCTCAAAAAGGATTTTGAGACATTTGACAAAGGATTTCGTACACACTCAACATCACCATATCAAAGTTCTAAAACCATGTTGGCAACATAATGTGGTAGTAGAACTGAACTAGGCTTGTATCCATCAAACTTATAAGGTACTACTGATTAGTAACTCGTGATCCTGATAGAGAGAACAGATCCTAATTCCTTAACCCCCGGTGGAAGAATGGACTGACTCAGATCAGAATGTCATAAGATATAAGGAGTAAAAAGAGCCTTACGTTCCATCCCACAAACAATTCCCCTACATATAACTAAAGAATTTCTAGACTCAACATCGACCAGTTTGGCTTGGAGAACCTACAGGCAGTCCAGCTCTGATGCCAACGCTGTCAGGACCCCGACTCGATGTCACATCGATCTAGCTGGTAACACCTCATATCACTTTGCGGCCTCACGCACGGTATCCCCACGGGTGTCGTCTTACCTTTTCCCGGGACCGTTTGCGCCTTTTGGCTCACGTATATGATAGTGTCGCTAGCATCCATATGATAAAGAGCCCGGGCTGACGTGACTAGTCGTAAACCCAAAGTGGCACAGACTTACAGGGACAGGCATCCATGACCCAGCTTCGAACGTGTCGGTCATCAGCAAGTGGGTCCGGGCTGTAGCACTGGGCTAGCAGGACTCCGGTAAACCGGGCTGTAGCGGGCTAACAGGACTCCGGTACTCAAAGCGTGACATTTCCCCGAAGGGACAGACATAGGAACGAAGAAGGACACATGCCGGCCAGCCTAAGTGTTCCAGAGCAGTAGCAAGCTACCATGGCTCAGCGGTAACACTAGGAGACATTTCCCGGTAAGAGAGGCTACTAAAGATAAACAACTAGATAGTCAGATCCCACACATACCAAGCATTTCAATCATACACACAATATGCTCGATATGTGCAAATACAACGAAGCATCACAACATGACTCTATGACACAAGCACTTTATTTAAGGCTCAGGGAGCCATACATATCATACACAAAGGTACGGGTCTCACGACCCAACATACAAGTCATACAGTCATACAAACCAGCAGCGGAAGTACATTGTCTGGGTACAGACAACTAGTAAAATAAAAGAGGCTTGGAAAGCCTAGCTATACTACGTGGTCCATCACAAGCTCAGGGTCACCACCTGGTCTTTAGCCTACTCGTTGATGTCAACGTCTACATAGAACCCATCAGAAGGGGTTGCAGCGTCTTCTGTAAAAATGTAGATTATAGCAACATGAGTACAAAGGTACTCAGCAAGACTTACATCAGATCCTACATACATGCATAGTATCAAGAAGGGTTGGTGGAGTTATTGCAGCAAGCTAGCTTTGACTCTTGGCTAGACTATCCTACGATACTCCAACTTGAAATGTTTTGCGCACACCAGTCCACTACTCACCACTTCAATACACTACCGAGGATCCACCTCCGTCTTCCTACGGAAGAGCCATCCTCGGCACTCACACTTATCTTGAGGCTTTTAGTAGTTTCCATTTACTTGTCTATGAACTGTATAGGCAACCAAGTAGTCCTTTACCGCGGACGCGGCTATTCGAATAGATCATGTTAACCCTGCAGGGGTGTACTCCTTCATACACGCTCTCACCACTTATCGTCGTTTACACGACATGTACTCGGCAACCTTCAAGCGGAAGCCCAACGTGGGTGTCGGCCACGACCTACCTAATCACCTAAGCCTCCAGTCCAGGTTTATCGCCTATTCAGGTTCCATCCGCAGGGAGTCCGGCCGAGGTTTCCCATACGGCCCCGAACGATGTGAACAGGGTTCCCGGGATACCTAACGGGTATTCGGTACACCGTGCCACGTACCTACCGCATCACAACCCACCCCTACGGTCAGCGCTGTCCACGGCCTCCAGTAGGCTACAAACACCAGAAACTACTTGCAACTCCTGGACGGAGAACTAGGGTGAATAAGAAGTCGAGAGGGTCCATTGGTTTCGGGCCCAATGCATGGTAGTAGCTGATTCTTAAATCACACATACAGATCTCAGTGCTTAAGGTCGGCTTCAATGAAACAACCCACCATGTACTCCTACATGGCCTCTCATCGATACCTTTACCAAATCGTGTTCACCACACCACTCTCCTTACCGACATAACATTTCACTCCAGTCCATCACCCAGATGAACCAGACCTGACACGACTCTAAGCATAGCAGGCATAGCAAGGTAGGAACAACACATACATAGGGCTCAATCAACTCCTACACATGCTAGTGGGTTTCATCTAGTTACTGTGGCAATGACAGGTCATGCAGAGGAAATGGGTCCAACTACCGTAGCACACGGCAGTTTGAATCGCGTTGTCTTAATGCAGTAAAAGAGAGCAGGAGCGAGAACATGGGATTGTATCGATATGATCAAATGGTTGGTTGCTTGCCTGATGGTTCGATGCACTGATATGGTTCTTCGTTAGGGTAATCACGGTACTCCTCGGGGGCAGAACCTGTCGCAAAGGACATCGATACACAAGCATCACCAAACAATGTGCAACAATATGATGCATGCATGAAACATGGCAATATGAGTGTGTTGGGCTAATGCAACTAAAACCAGAGGGGTTTGAACAAATTTGAATCAAAGATTCAAATTTCAAACTCAAACATGGCCTTTTAAAGTGCTTTTCCTTGTTCTGCTTAAAACATCAATTTAACTTGTTTGATCATGCATGAAAATAGTACAGATGGATAGATTGGATTTTTCTGATCATTTTTCATATATAATTTGTCCAATTTGGAGTTACAGAATAAAAGTTATGAATTTTTGAAGTTTAATTAATATTCTGGAATTTCCTGATTTAATTTAAATCCAGAAAATCAATTACTGCGTCAGCCTGACGTCAGTGTGACGTCATCAGGTCAACTGCGGCTGGCTGAAGTCAAACCTGACGTGTGGGGGCCACACGTCAGTGACAGGGGGGGTTAAACGGGTTTAAATTAATCCTAATTAGGGATTAGTGGCGCTGGGGCCCACTGTCAGTGTCAGGGGGGTTGACTAACAGTAGTTAGCGCTAACCTAACCACCTGGCCGACAGGGCCCACGCGTCAGTGACCCTGGGGGGTCAAACCCCAGGTCGGACAAGTCAAACCCCACCGGCGACATGACGCCGACGAGGTCCGAGACGGCGGCGAAAGTGCTTTTTGCCATTCCGGCAACCAAATGGACGACGGAAGGCATCTACGTGTTGCTGAGGTTGAGCCGCGACTATTGGTGGTGGTGGTTGGGCTCGGGGTGGCCGGAGTTGACGACGGCGAGCTCGGCTGCGGCGGCCGAAGTTCGGGTGCGGTCGGAAACGGCGTTGCAGGGCGTTAGGGGAGGTGTTGGTGCGTGCTACGTGCTCCTAGTGAGGTGTGGAGCACGATGGTGTGCTCGGTTGGGCGCTACGGCGACCGTGGCCACGACGGCGACATCGTCGGCGGCGTGGAGCTCTCGGCCGAGGTGGGGCTAGGGCCTAGAGGTCGGGAGAGACCAGGGAAGAAGGGGGAAACGCTCCGGGGGCTCACCGCGGTTGCAGTGGGCGTCGATGCGGGCTCGGGGACGCGCCGGAGACGACGAATTTGACGGCGACGGTGGTCGGAGCCCGAAGAGGGGAACGGCGACGTGGCGGCGATGCAGGGCTTCCGGGGAGCTGTGGAGCGGTGGGAAGGAAGAGGGGGTTGTGGCGGAGCTTCTGAGCTAGTCGGGGGAGCGAGGGGTGGCCGGAGATGGCTGCTGTGGCGAACGGCGGCGACGGTGGTGTTCGGCCGTGAGAGAGAGAGAGCGAGGGAGAGGAAGGAAAGAGCCGGGGAGAGTGAGAGAGAGCAGGGGGGATCGGGACGGCCTGCGGGAGTCGTCCACGCGGCCAGGAGGTCGTCGGCAAGCAGGAGGTGGCCGCGCGGCCGTGCGCGCCCGAGCACGCAGCAGCTTCGGGGCGAGGGGAGGAAGACGACGGAGGGCTACAGTGCTGGGCTGGGTCGGCTGCTGGCTGGGCCGGCCAGCTGGCTGGGCCGCACAGGGAGGAGCCCAGGTAAGTTTTTCCCTTTTCTTTCTGTTTCTGTTTTTATTTAATATATCTGCAACTTTGTTGAATTTAATAAAATACCTAGGCAACTTCAAAAATCACCAAACTATTCCTGGCCCATAGTTGGATTATTTCCAACATGAAACATTTTAGTTTGGAGATATTTGAGCATTTAAATATTTTATATTATTTTAAATGCCCAAATTCAAATATTTATGATTTAATTCAAAAACCCTAGGATGGCCTAGGAAAATGTGCACCATTTTTGGCAGAGGTTCTGAACCAAGACAAAAATGATGGGCATTTTAGAAGGGCATTTCAGGTTCATTGAAAAAATTATTTCAGTAACCCTAGTTGGTTTCAGAGGGGACTGGGGGTTCTGTCATCCCCATTTCAAGTTTCTGATGAATGAGTAAACATGATGCAACACTCTAATGCATGACTAGCTAGGGTGTGACAGGTTGGCCCGTAACAGCACCAGCGACCCAAGCACATCCGAGGTCAGGGATGGCAATGGCAAACCACGACGCAACAAAAACAAGCGTCGAAATAAAGAAGGTAGCCCAGATAACATGGCGGTAAACGCCGAATTCGGGGGCTCCCGACCAGGTCAGCGGAAAAAGCCTTTCAAAGGCAGCAGAGAAGGACAATCTGGCCTAAACAAAATTCTTGACAAACTCTGTCAGATTCACGGCACCCCAGACAAACCTGCAAATCATACCCACAAAGAATGTTGGGTCTTCAAGTAGGCCAGTAAGCTAAACGTCGAACACAAAGGGGAAGAGACACCAAGCGAAGACGAGGATGAACCTCGCTAGCAAAACACCGGAGGACAGAAAAAGTGCCCACCAGAGGTTAAAACAGTAAACGTGATCCATGTGACAAAGAGGAGAGGCAATCATGCACTCTGATGCACACGTGCCATAGAGCCCGTCACCCCTAGGTTCAACCCCTGGTTGGCCTGCCCGATCACTTTTGATCGTAGGGATCACGATACAAATATCCGGTGCGAAGGACTGACGGCCTTGGTGTTAGACCCAATAATAAATGGGTACCATTTCACACGGGTCCTCATGGACGGCGGCAGTGATCTAAATCTGATCTATCAGGACACAGTCTGCAAAATGGGGATAGACCAAACACAAATAAGCCACAGTAATACTACCTTCAAGGGAGTAATACCAGGCCAAGAGGCCCACTGTACGGGCTCTCTACTACTATAGGTAGTATTCGGTTCTCCTGATAACTTCCAAAGCGAAAGGTTAACTTTTCACATTGCCCCATTCTGAAGTGTCTATCAAGCACTACTCGGAAGAACGGCTTTCACTCGTTTTAACGCAATACCGCATTATGCTTTTCTCAAGCTTAAGATGCCCAGTCCACGCGGCATCATCTCGGTTAGCGGAAATACCGAATGTTTCCCACGTACGGAAGAGGATGCGGTGACTCTAGCAGCCGCAAACTAGACGGCCTCACCAACCAGAAAAATGGCAGGTCGTCAAGACCACGAACATGATCAAATGAATCTGGCGTTCCATCATATATGCATGAGATTGGTTTTCGAACCCTCATAAACGATACCAGGGGCTTCCCGCGTGTAATCAGGGCTAGCTCGGCTCAACTAGGCTTCTCTTGAATTTTGATAGTTCATTGACAATAACCAATTCTTCTTTTTGGCACGACAATTTTCACCTAAGTTCTTTCCTTTTGCAGATGACAATCGTGCTACACCCATCCAGGACACGACACAATGGAGACACAGGCACAGACGTGCAGTAGGGACCCGCCCAAAGGTTTCTCTTTAGATTAAGACCCCGCGTAAACCTTTTTTTACTGTCTCTTGTTGCTCACATCCTCCGGATACTCCACACAACCGAGAAGGATGCTGGCGTTATTGGCATGTGGCCGCGCCAGAATTTTGCACGTACCTGGACACATGGGGTTTCTTATTAAGGGCATTGTTTAGCCCGGTATATGTTATAAAGACCAAACACCTTAGGGAGTGATCGGCATTGTGAGTTTCGCCCTATATGCATCACCTCCGAATCATGTCTTTGGTCAAATGTTGGGTTTGCCCGGCTCCCATGTTTTGGTACCTTACGTTTCGTTATATCGGCTAAGGTAGCGCTGGGAGAACTACTGTGATTGTGCCCTGGTTCATTCGGATGAGCACCTCAGTAGAGAAAGCCGAAAACTGGCTGTCATGATATAGCGAGAGACTGGTCAACCACTCGATGACTCATCAGAATCTTCGGGATTCCTCCGCACTAACGAAGGGCCGTTTCCCGGTCATGTACATACGCGCCCCGTATTTGGACGAGCGCAGAAGTACCAGGGGCTATATAGTAGCCCCACTATCAAACTCCCATGGCTAAGTGAAAGTGTTAAAGCAATATAGTCTGATTGCCTCGTTCACTGCGCTATCACCTCCTTAATGGACCAAGACGTTGGATCAAGTGTGGATATGCATCTTTTGCGAACACCCCCGCATTATATGTGTGGGGCGGAAGCCGACGACTGCAAACTTTCAGGTTATATACATATATACATAAACGGCCGCACATGAGGCATCATAGTACTTTCGGGCAAAAGTATAAATACAGCCTTGTTAAATTAGTAAAACATTGTTTGTACAATGGGAATACATGTCACTGGAAAATAATATTCTTCGAGCACTGAGCCTCTATCGACCGAGCGCCTTCAAGAACTTCTTCAAAGTAGTGCCCGGCAGCCACTCGGCCTATGGTCGAACCCTGTGTCACAACAGTGGTGGCCTCCATCTCCGCCCAGTATGTCTTGACACGGGCAAGGGCCATCCGCGCACCTTCTATGCACGCCGATCTCTTTACAGCATCGATGCGTGGCACAGCACCAAGGAATTGTTGCACTAAGCTAAAGTAGCTATTCGGCCTTGGCCCTCTCGGCCACAGGTGATCCACAACGGACCTCATGGCAAGTCCGGACAACCTATGGAGCTCGGCCGACTCGGCCAATCACTCATTCAACAGCAGCGGACGGACTGGAGCGTGGAACTGTGACCAGAACAGCTTTTCCACTTCAGGACCTTTCTAATCCTTGAAGTACCCGGCCGCATCAGCAGCACTTGCAGCCAAATCCGTGTACGCGTCCGCAAAACTCCATAGCCGGTCTAGAGGAGCATACTTCAGATCTCCGAACTTACTCCGCAACAAGAAGGGCCTCCCAGACACGATATCTCCAGCTTGATTCAGCTCCTCCTTCGTCGCTCTAATTTTGGAGCGGGCTTCCTTGGTAGCCATCCGGGCCTTCTCCAGGTCCGTCGCCTTCACCCGGTTCTCTTCTTCAAGAAGCTGGCAACGGTCAGCGGAATCTTTTGACTCTACAGCCATCTTGGCTATTGAGGGAGTCCGGGATTAGGGGTCTCCGGACAGCCGGACTGTATCCTTTGGCCGGACTGTTGGACTATGAAGATACAAGATTGAAGACTTCGTCTCGTGTCCGGATGGAACTCTACTTGGTGTGGAAGGCAAGCTAGGCAGTACGGATATGGATATCTCCTCCTTTGTAACCGACCTTGTGTAACCCTAACCCTCTCTGGTATCTATATAAACCGGAGGGTTTTAGTCCGTACGACAACAATCAATTATACCATAGGCTAGCTTCTAGGGTTTAGCCTCTCCGATCTCGTGGTAGATCAACTCTTGTAATACCCATATCATCAAGAATAAATCAAGCAGGACATAGGGTTTTACCTTCATCAAGAGGGCCCGAACCTGGGTAAAACATCGTGTCCCCTGCCTCCTGTTACCATCCGCCTTAGACGCACAGTTCGGGACCCCCTACTCGAGATCCGCCGGTTTTGACACCGACATTGGTGCTTTCATTGAGAGTTCCTCTATGTCATCGCTGTTAGGCTTGATGGCTCCTACGATCATCGATAGCGATGCAGTCCAGGGTGAGACTTTTCTCCCCGGACAGATCTTTGTGTTCGGCGGCTTCACACTGCGGGCCAACTCGCTTGGCCATCTGGAGCAGATCGAAAGTTATGCCCCTGGCCACCAGGTCAGGTTTGGAAGCATAAACTACACGGCCGATATCCGCGGAGACTTGATCTTCAACGGATTCGAGCCTCTGCCTTGTGCGTCACGCGGTCATGATGAGTACGATTTAGCTCTACCATTAGACAGTGTTCAGGAGATCGCACCGGCAGCTGCTCTGACCCTCAATTCGGAGCCAGTTGCGTCGTCCATGGATGGGTGGATAGACCCCGCCACGGAGGCCTTACCCTCAGTGGCGATCGAGCCGAACATCGACCTTACCCTGCACGAGAGTCGTGTTCTCAGACTGCCGGATCCTTCTCCGGCCACGGACTCCGAACCGCCTGCGCCCGTTCCTAGCGAATCCGATTGGGCGCCGATCATGGAGTTTACCTCGGCGGATATTTTTCAGCACTCGCCCTTTGGCGACATACTGAACTCATTAAGGTCTCTCTCCTTGTCAGGAGGATCCTGGCCGAACTATGTCCGGCAGGATTGGGATGCGGATGACAAAGAAATTCGCTGCCCACCCACCACCCACTTAGTAGCCACTGTCGACGACTTAACCGACATGCTCGACTTCAACTCTGAAGACATCGACGGTATGGACGATGATGCGGGAGTCGAAGAGGAACCACTGCCCACAGGGCAATGGACAGCCACCACATCATACGAAATATACATGGTGGACACACCAAAAGAAGGCAATGGCGACGAGACAGCCGAGAATGACCCCTCCAAGAAGCAACTCAAGCACCGACGTCAGCAGCGCCGCTCTAAGTCCCGCCAAAGGAAAAGTGGTGATACCGGCACAGGAGATAATAATACTCTGGATAGTGCCGAAGATGGCAACAATCCCCTCCAGCACGATCTAGGACAGTAGGATGGAGAGGCCAATCCTCCAGAGAGAGCGGCAGATGGAGAGGCGGAGGATGATAATTACATGCCCCCTCGGAAGACGAGGCAAGCCTCGATGATGACAAATTCGTCGTGCCAGAGGATCCTGTCGAACAAGAGCGCTTCAAGCGCCGGCTTATAGCCACGACAAATAGCCTTAAGAAAAAGCAGCAGCAGCTTCAAGTTGATCAAGATCTGCTAGCTGACAGATGGACTGAACTCCTCACGGCCGAGGAATATAAACTCGAACCCCCCTCCAAGAATTACCCAAAATGCAGGTTGCTACCCTGACTAGACGAAGAAGCGTATGACGCGGCTGATCGGCCACCTCATGGCCGCGATAGAGAGGCATTCCAGCCAAAAGCTCAGCCTCCACCCTGACTCCATTCAAATAAAAAGGCATGGGGAAATACGCCAGACCTGCAAGACGTATTGGAGGACAAAGCAAAACATGCAAGATCGATCTACGGATCACGAGGGCGCGCCACTATGCGAAATGATAATCGTCACGTCGGATACAGTAAAAATAAATCCGGCCTTGCCGAGCACAGCGGGCAAGACTCATTGGAGCTGCCTCGCGATATAGCCCAATACAGAGGCGCCGCACACCCCTTATGCTTCAAAGACGAAGTAATGGATCATCAAATCCCAGAGGGTTTCAAACCCATAAATATAGAATCATACAACGGCACAACAGATCCCGCGGTATGGATCTAGGATTTCCTCCTGCATATCCACATGGCACGCGGTGATGATCTACACGCCATTAAATACCTCCCACTCAAACTCAAAGGACCAGCTCGGCATTGGCTCAATAGCTTGCCAGCAGAGTCCATTGGCTGTTGGGAAGATCTGGAAGCCGCATTCCTCGACAACTTTCAGGGCACTTACGTGCGACCACCAGATGCCGATGACCTGAGCCACATAATTCAGCAGCCAGAGAAATCGGCCATGCAATTCTGGACACGGTTCCTAACAAAGAAAAATCAAATCATCGACTGTCCGGATGCAGAGGCCCTAGGAGCTTTCAAGCACAACATCCGCGACGAGTGGCTAGCCCGGCACCTTGGTCAGGAAAAGCTGAAATCTATGGCAGCCCTCACAACACTCATGACCCGCTTTTGTGCGGGAGAAGACAGTTGGCTGGCTCGCATCAATAACATATCAAAGAACCATGGTACTTTGGATACCAAGGATGGTAATGGCAGGTCACGTCGCAACAAACATAAGCGTCGCATTAACAGCGACAGTACCGAGGATACGGCAGTCAATGCCGGATTCAAAGGCTCTAAACCCGGTCAGCGGAAAAAGACATTCAAAAGAAGCACTCCGCGCCCGTCCAGTTTGGACCGTATACTCAATCGCTCGTGTCAAATACACGGCACCCCCGACAAGCCAGCCAACCACACCAACAGGGATTGTTGGGTGTTCAAGAAGGCCGGCAAGTTAATTGCCGAAAACAAAGATAAGGGGCCACATAGCGATGACGAGGAGGAGCCCCGGCAGCCGAATACCGAAGGACAGAATAGGCTCCCCCCACAAGTGCGGACGGTGAACATGATATACGCAACCCACATTCCCAAGAGGGAGCGGAAGCATGCTCTCAGGGATGTATATGCGTTGGAGCCAGTCGCCCCAAAGTTCAACCCATGGTCCTCCTGTCCGATCACCTTCGATCGCAGGGACCACCCCACTAGTATCCGTCATGGCGGATTTGCCGCACTGGTCCTAGACCCAATCATTGACGGATTTCACCTCACTCGAGTCCTTATGGATGGCGGCTGCAGCCTGAACCTGCTTTTATCAGGACACAGTGTGCAAAATGGGTATAGACCCCTCAAGGATCAAACCCACAAAAATGACCTTTAAAGGTGTCATACCAGGTGTATCGGCCCATTGCACAGGCTCAATCACACTGGAAGTGGTCTTCGGATCCCCGGATAACTTCCGAAGCAAAGAGTTAATCTTCGATATAGTCCCGTTCCGCAATGGTTATCACACACTGCTCGGGCGAACCGCATTTGCGAGATTCAATGCAGTACCGCATTATGCATACCTCAAGCTCAAGATGCCAGGACCTCGGGGGGTCATTATAGTTAATAGAAACACAGAGCACTCTCTCCGAATGGAGGAGCACACTGCGGCCCTCGCAACGGAAGTGCAAAGCAGCCTCTTAAGGCAATCCACTAATTCGGCGTTTAAGGATCCGGACACCTTCTAGCGCACCCGGAGCAATCAGCAACAGGACTGCCTGGCACATTCCGAGCTCGCATAGCAATGCGGGCCCCACCCCGGTCCCAGCCAAATGGCGAAATCCGAGCCACGGGTACATAATTACGCATTAAAAATACCATGGACACAGGCGGGGAGGGGGGCACGACGGTGGCACGCCCCAAGTCATGGCTTAAACCACACTAGGGGCTTCCCGCTTTGTTATTTTTCTCTTTCAGTACTTCAATCTCTGGAAACCCTGTCCGGCAGCGTGATTGCCGAACACATGATGCAGCATCCAAGGAGGCAGAAAGCTACATCACACCATGGAACTCCCAGGTGGATTACGATAACGAGTGAAATATTTGCTTTACTACCATTCCTCAGCTTGCCTTTGGAAGGGACATGTCAAACAGTCCTACTTTTTGCTTATCGCACTACTTGTATCATTCTGCTTTAACGCACCATTTGAATAAAAAATGCATAGCATTAAGACTATTATTGCATTCTTCTTTATATATATATATATATATATATATATATATATGTTCATTTATGACAACCAGCACCCGTACACTCTGGTACGACCAATACACCAGGGGCTTAAGCATACCCCATAATATGGCGTGAGAAGTCCGAACACTTTCGACAGTGCGGCACCCCGAACTTATAGCATTATATGCATCAGCTCCGAATCATGTCTTGGGTCAATAGTTGGGTTTGCCCGGCTCCCATGTTTTGGTACCTTACATTCCACTATATCGGCTAAGGTAGCACTGGGATAACTACTACAATTGTGCCCCGGTTCTACTGGGCTAAGCACCTCAGTAGAGAAAGCTAAAACTGACTATCATGATAAGGCGAGAGACTGGTCGCTGTTCGAGAGGTTTCGAGTCCCTAAAGGCTTATGCCGCTTAGAGCAAGGAGTCGGCCCTGTTCGGCTTAAGGCGTGTATCATGCCCCGAATTCGGCCTTCCGAATACTAGGGGCTTCGCCGAAATTTAAAATTATAGAATTCTATGGCTAAGTGAGAGTGATAACGCATTATAGTCTGATTGCCTTGTTCGCTGTGCTGAGCACCTCCCTCGAAGGACCCAACAATGGGAACAAGAGTGCTCATGTTTATCCTGAACACCCCAGCACTCGTGGCGTGTGGGCAGAAGCCAACGACTAGCCATCTCTCAGATTTGATAAACAGCCGAACAGAAGGTAATATTTTAAATTCAAACAAGCGTTGCATAGTGCATATGAACAAGTTTTCATAAATACATGATTACACGAGCAAGTTTACTCAAATATTATATCTTTCGTACACTCATCCGCTACGAGACGGGCACCCTTCAGGACACCCTCATAGTACATCTTGGGGTGGCGATGCTCCTTGCCCTCCGGCGGCCCTTCCTTAATCAGCTTCACGACATCCAGCTTGGCCCATTGCACCTTCACACGGGCGAAGGCCCGACATGCACCTTCAATGCAGAAGGACCGCTTGATGACTTCCAGCCGTGGGCAGGCATCCACAAGCCGCATCACCAGGCCGAAGTAACTGTTGAGAAGGGCGTCGCCAGGTCACATCCGGACTATAAAGCCCTTCATGGACTGTTCGGCCGCCTTGTGCAGCTCGACCAGCTGCTTCAGCTGGTCGCTCAGAGGCATCGGGTGTTCGGTCCCAGTATACTGAGACCAGAACAACTTCTCCGTTGAGCTCCCTCCTCGGCCTGGTAAAACTATGCGGCATCCGACATGCTGCGGGGCAAATCTGCGAATGCTCCTGGAGAGCTCCGGATTCGGGTAAGTAACAGGTAATTTACTTTTACATGCTTGCTTTGCATATAGAATGCCTTACCCGCCGCTATCTTCTTCATCACATCAATCTCCTGGAGGGCCTTTTGGGCTTTGGCCTTGGCATTCTTTGCGCTCTCAAGGGCCGTGGCAAGCTCGGACTCTCGCGTCTTCAAGTCAAGCTCCAACGCCTCGTGCTCCGTCACGAGAGCGTGGAGCTCTTGCTGCACCTCGCCCACCCGTGCCTCATGCCTTTCCCGCCCGGTGCGCTCCTTGGCCGATTTGTTTTTGGCCTCGGATAGGGCTTGCTTCAGGGTCGCCACCTCAGTCGTGGCCCCTGGCAAATTTATGATGATCCTGTCATTTTGCAATCGCATTCTCTTTATACATATCCATAGACTAGGTATTACTTACCTTTGTTCTCCTCGAGCTGCCTCTTGGCAAGGTCGAACTCGTCCTTGGACCCTTTAAGGTGCTGCTTTAGTGTGGCGACCTCCGCAGTTAGTGCGGCAGAGGCCAGCAGCGAAGCCTGCATATGCATATTGACATACTTATATTAGACTCCTGCGATATTGTTTGATCCTCCATTCAGCTTTTCTTTGTGAACACTGGACAAAGCATCAGGGGATACTGTCTATGCGGTAATATTTTTCCCCATATTTCAAAATTTTTCCTCAAAGCCTGTTAGAAGGCTGGCACAGGCTTCAGTCAGTACGCTTTTGGCGGACCAAACCTTCTGGACCACCGCACTCATAATAGTGCGGTGCTCCTCGTCGATGGAAGCGCTGCGAAGCGCTCCCAGTAGATTGTCCGGTGCCTTTGGATGGACAGAGGTCACCGGCACAGGCGTCTTGCCCCTCTTCGAAGGAGGCCGCCTGCCCGAGTCCAGAACCACTTGAGGTTCATGCGCGGTGTTCGGGTGAGGGCCGAACTTGGAGCCCTCGGGGGCCTTGGTCCCTCTGCTCCCGAAGTCCGGAAGGTCGCCTTGAGGCGCCTCTGGGACTGTCTCCCCTCGACCCGGTGCCTCTTGAGACAACACCTCGGCGTTGTCCATAGGGAAAGGGGAGGTGGCGGTTGGAAGTGGATCACTATCCATATCCGACGAGTCCAGGGAGCCGTCCGACGAGGATACATCGATGCGGGCTCGGGGCGGTCTGCATAATCACGATTCGGCGTTAGGAGAAGCAGTGCGACAAAGGAATGATGTGAGCTACTCTAGTATCCAAATACTTACGACTTCGCCAGGGGCTTGGCCCTGGGCAGCCACTCGTCTTCGCCTTCGGCGGCGGTGGTGGAACTGTCCGGAAGGAGAGTCCTTCCCATCTTGGACCCTTCGCCCCCCCCAGTTGGGGTGGCCTTCCTTTTCTTGTCTCCCCTGACTAGAGGGGGAGTGTCTTCATCTTCCTCCTCATCTTCGTGGAGGAGTGCGCCGAGGAGTCCTCGGACGATGAGTCCGATATCACCTGGCACCGGGAACTCTTTCGGGTTCCCTTGGCCTTCTTGGTCTTCTCCGGCACCTTGTAAGGAGCCGTCGTCAGCATCTCCGTCCGGAGAGCGTCCGCAGTGTCTTCGGGCAGAGGGGCGGACAGTTAATCTGCCCGACGTCTCCACCCAGTCCTGTCAAAGGTATGGAGCTCAGACCCCGCACATGATTAAGCTAGGGGAAATAAATATCCTACTGGATGTATAGGACTCCCCGAACGCGCTAGGCGCTTTGCGCTTAGCCCGCGGTCCTCAGCGAGAGAGGGAGGGACCTCGACGCCCTTGAACAACATCCTCCAGACGTCCTTGTGCGTTGTATCGAAGAGCTCGCTCAGAGTCTGGTGTTGGGCCGGGTCGAACTCCCACAAGTTAAAATCCTGTTGTTGCCACGTCAGGATCCGACGGATGAGCATGACCTGGACTATGTTGACAAGCTTGAGCTTCTTTCTTACCATACTCCGGATACATTTCTGGAGTCCATCCAGCTCCACTGATGAACCCCACGACAAGCCCTTCTCTTTCCAGGAAGTGAGCCGTGTGGGGAATCTGGATCGAAACTCGGAGGCCACCGCCCATTTGGTGTCGCGCGGCTCGGTGATGTAGAACCAGGCCGATTGCCACCCCTTTATGGTCTCCATGAAGGAGCCCTCAAGCCATGTGACATTGGGCATCTTTCCCACCATGGCTCCGCTGCATTCTTCTTGTTGGCATCCCACCACCTTTGGCTTGATGTTAAAGGTCTTCAGCCATAGGCCGAAGTGGAGCCGGACGCGGAGGAAAGCCTCACAGACGATGATGAATGCCGAAATGTTGACGATGAAGTTCGGGGCCAGATCATGAAAGTCCAGCCCGTAGTAGAACATGAGACCACGGACGAATGAATGAAGGGGAAACCCCAGTCCACGGAGGAAGTGGTGGAGGAAAACTACCCTCTCATGAGGTTCCGAGGTAGGAGCGATCTGCCCTGCAGCGGGCAACCGATGCGCGATATTCGCGGCTAAGTATCCGGCGCCGTGCAGCTTTTTGGTGTGCCCCTCCGTAATGGAGGAAGCCATCCATTTGCCCCTGCTCCAAACATGTTTGGAGAAGGTTGAGGGGAAGGATGTGGACTTGGGCGTTGGAGCTCGAGTGCGCAAGAACGGATAGGCAAGGAGGAAGAAGGAGTGGGTAGAAAAAGGTTAAACCTTATCCCTTTATAAGAGCGGCCGAAGCCGTGCGCCCCCACTAGCCTGGTAAAACTCGCTTATTCCCCAAGCGCTGTAATCAATGGCGCGGTTGGGTTACCGACGCCCATATTGATGAGAATCCCGTAATAAGGGGGACATGATCCCTGCTTTGACAAGACATGTCGGGAAACTGCCTCGCGTTATGTGCAGAGTTAGTTAAAGGAAACGGTTCGAATAATCAACGGGCCATGTCATAACATCATGTTGCTGAAACGTGTCAGCAGATTAGATTTGTGGAAATATTATTCTCTCTACGGAGATATGTGGAACTTGTTTTGCAGGGTCAGACACTATCCTTTTATTTGAACTCTTCTGTGGTATATCTGGAGGAGGAACCCGCCTTGCACTGCCGAAGACAACACTGCACGCCGGACTCCTCGTCATTGAAGCCTGGTTCAGGGGCTACTGAGGCAGTCCGGGATTAGGGGTCTCCGGACAGCCGGACTATATCCTTTGGCGGGACTGTTGGATTATGAAGATACAAGATTGAAGACTTCGTCTCGTGTTTGGTTGGGACTCTAATTGGCGTGGATGGCAAGCTAGGTAGTACGGATATGGATATCTCCTCCTTTGTAACCGACCTTGTGTAACCCTAACCCTCTCCAGTGTCTATATAAATCAGAGGGTTTTAGTCCATAGGACAAGATACAATCATACCATAGGCTAGCTTCTAGGGTTTAGCCTCTCCGATCTCGTGGTAGATCAACTCTTGTAATACCCATATCATCAAGAATAAATCAAGCAGGACGTAGGGTTTTACAACCATCAAGAGGGCCTGAACCTGGGTAAAACATCGTGTCCCCTGCCTCCTGTTACCATCCGCCTTAGACGCACAGTTCGGGACCCCCTACCCGAGATCCGCCGGTTTTGACACCGACAACTATTTTTTCCTTGCTCTCACAATGCACGGCCTGTTCGGCCCTTAACTCTTCGGCCGCCTTTAAAGCGGCCGCATTGCTACTCCTTGCTTGCTCCTTGGCTCAGGCAAGCTCCGCCCGAAGGGTCTCCACGGTGGCAGCTCCATCTGCAGTCACAACATATTAAAGATACCGGCATCATGCTACTCTTATTATGTGACGATCACCAGAAAAATCACTCACCCTGTTCCTTGTCAAGCTGCTTGTTGACAAGCACGATGTCGGCATCTGCCGCATCAAGTTGCCGCTTTAGCTCGGCAAACCCTTCAGTACGGCTTGCCACCGGAGCTTTAGCCACCTGCACATAAAGGCGGTCTGGTTATTACCTGGGACTATGATGCTCTATTTGCCGCCGTTTTTGACGACAACCAGAGTCTCAGGGGCTACTATCTACATAGGGAATACCTAACATATGCGGTACTGTCAAAAACATATATTATTTCACGTACCTCGAAGCCTTTCAGCAGACTCATAAAGGCTTCATGCAAACCACTTTCAGTGGATGAAATCCATTCAATTACCGTACCCATTAGCGTATGACGCGCTTCCGAGACGGCCGCTTGCCCCAGAAGATCCTTCAGTGCGTCCGACCGCACACTGTACGGACCCTTGCTGTCGCTCTCCTTAGGAGCTGGATACTGGGGATTCCGGGCAGCCAAAAGGTTATCCGCTGGCCCTAGTGGATCCGGAGATACCCTTCGTGACGACACTTCAAGGTCGCCCGCTTTTTGAGGCGGGGTGTCCGGGGGAGGCGTTTCGCTCTCCATCATCTCCGGAAGAGGATCCCCCGAAGATGAACTCTGTCGAGAAGGGCTACGATCCGGACTACAATTTATAAGCATCGGTTATTGTCTTCGGAACTAAGGTAGGATGTTTTCACTATTAAGTACTTTTCGATTACTTACAGCTCGGCAGAGGGCTGATCCCCGCGCGGACATTGTGCGGCAAGAAGACCCTCCGAGGCAGGACCCTCTGATGAAGATTTCTTCTCCTGTTTGGAAACCTTAGTTTCCGGATCTTCAGAGCTAGTCCTCTTCCTTCCCTGGGGAGAGAGAATGTCAGATTCTTCCCTTTAATTGTCCTCCCTCTCGGAGGTGCTCATTCCCCCGGCTGGAATAAGTAGCAAGTGAGGCCCACTTTCGCCCTCTTTATTCCCCCCATCATCTTCCTTTGAGGACACTGGATAAGGTGCCAGCTCGATCATCTTGTCCAGTACCGGATTGTCCAAGCCATCAGGAAGGGGGGCCAAACACTGGATCATCATCGCCTTTGTTATCCAGTCCTGGTCAAAAGGCGGCTCTTTAGAATGATTCCATGATAAATAAAAGGACTACAGGTTTGGCATGGGATTACTTACTTGGGCAGCGGGGCGGTTGTAGCTCAGGCTCACGTCCTCGGTGGTGTCCGGACAATCTATTTGGGGTCCGAAGAACGATTTGTACATCTCTTCGTACGTCATGCCGAGGAAATGCTAAATAGCACATGGTCCTTCCAGGTTGAATTCCCACATGCGGAGGGGCCGGCGTTTGCAAGGTTGGACTCGACGAACCAACATAACTTGCATTACCATAACTAGACTAAAATCTCCCTCAAAGAGATCTCGGATACAGCTCTGCAGTATTAGCACGTCCTTGGCTGGACCCCAGCTCAGCCCCCTGCTGATCCATGACATCAGTTGTGGTGGGGGGCCCGAGCGAAAGGTGGGGTCAGCTAACCACTTGGCATTTCGGGGAGCTGTGACGTAAAACCACTCCCAATGCCATAATCCGGACACCTCTGGGAAGGAACCCTCTGGCCATTGAGCATCAGTGATTCTGCTTATTAAAGAACCTCTGCACGCTGCGTGTTGCCCCTCGATCATCTTCGGCTTCACATCAAAGGACTCGAGCCACATGCCGAACTGAGGGGTAATGCGGAGGAAGGCTTCACATACGACAATAAATGAGGAGATGTGAAGAAGGGAATCCGGGGCCTGATCATGAAAATCCAGCCCGTAATATAACATAAGACCCCTAACAAAGGGATCCAGAGCGAGGCCTAGTCCTCGGAGGAAGTGGGAGATGAACACAATGCTCTCGTTGGGTTCGGGAGTAGGGACGACCTTCCCTCGGGCGGCAGCCTATGCGAAATTTCGGCGGTTAGATATCTGGCCTCTTTCAACTTCTTGATGTCCTCCTCTGTGACGGAGGAAGGCATCCACCGACCTTGAAGGCTGGATCGGGACATAGTTGAAGGTCCAAAGCACCTGATCTGAGCTTTGGGTGTTAGAACTCGAGGCGGGGGAAGGATTCGATTGAGCGCGGGAGGGAAAAAAGAAAAAGCCTTGTCCCCTTTATAAAGAGGGTGAATATCAGGCGTCCTCCTCATGGCCGTTTGAGACTTACCTAAGATCTAGGAGTCATACCAACAGGCACGGTTGGGTTACCCACGTTTGTATTGATGAGAATCTTGTGATAAGGGGAACAGGATCTCTGCTTTGACAAGACGTGTCAAGGAAACCGCCTCGCGTTATGTGCGGAGCTGGTTAAGAAAAATGGTTCGAATAATGACGGGCCATGGTCTGATGTCATGCTGTCAAAATGTGTCAGCAGATTAGATTTGTGGAAATATTATTCTCTCTATGGTGGTATGTGGAACTTATTTTGCAGGGTCGGACACTGTCCTCATATTCAATCTCTTCCATGGTATATTCGGAGGAGGAACGCACCTTGCAATGCCGAACACAACACTGCGCGCCGGACTCATCGTCATTGAAGCCTGGTTCAGGGGCTAATGAGGGAGTCCTGGATTAGGGGGTCTCCGGACAATAGGACTATATCGTTTGGCCGGACTGTCGGACTATGAAGATGCGAGATTGAAGACTTCGTCACGTGTCCAGATGGGACTCTACTTGGCGTGAAAGGCAAGCTAGGCAATATGGATATGTATATATCCTCCTTTGTAACCGACCTTGTGTAACCCTAGACCCCTCCGGTGCCTATATAAACCGGAGGGTTTTAGTCCATAGGACGACATACAATCATACCATAGGCTAGCTTCTAGGGTTTAGCCTCTTTGATCTCGTGGTAGATCAACTCTTGTAATACTCATATCATCAAGAACAATCAAGCAGGACGTAGGGTATTACCTCCATCAAGAGGGCCCGAACCTGGGTAAACATCATGTCCCCTGCCTCCTGTTACCATCCGCCTTAGACGCATAGTTCGGGACCCCCTACCCGAGATCCACCGGTATTGACACCGACGGCGGGCACGAGGGCAAGGCCGGCGCGAGCGGGGCGAGGCGGCCATGAGCTGGGCGAGGCTGGCGCGAGCGGGGCGAGGCGGGCATGAGGGCAAGGCTGGCGCGCATGTGCAGGGGCATGCGGTTGTGAGCGGGGTGAGGCGGGGGCAGACGGCGCGGCGTCTGCAGGGCCGAGTGGGCGCAACGCTGAGGATCGCGGCAGCGACGGTGAGCGCCGCGTGCGAGCGGCGAGCAAGGCGCAAGGGCTAGCCAGGCCAAGCAGGCGCATGCGGGAGCGTGTTGCCGAGGCTGGCGCGGGCGGGCGTGGAGCAGCGTGGGGCGTGGCGGGGGGCGCAGGGGCGGGCACGCGTTGCGCGGGGCGTAGGTCGCGGGCGGGCTCAGGCGGGAGCATGGGCAGGTGCGTGGCGGAGCGGGCGAGCTCGGCAGCGGCGGCTCCACCGGCGGAGCGAGAGCGCAAGCTCGCGCGAGCGGTTGAGGCGCAAGGACGAGGTGGACATTTTGGGGTCGCTCGGCGCGTTGGGCGCCTCCAACTTAACCCGGACATGCATGTCCGTTTTGCCACCCATTGCCATCCCAAACGGACAGAATCCGGACAAAACGGACGTCCGTTTGGGGTCGCGCGGTGGAGTTGGCCTTAGCGACATGCCAAGAGCATTCTATTTTTTTACTGTACTCTATTGTTATGCCAAGAAGAGGAAGCGCTTTGACAGACGAACCAAACAAGACAGGCATGTCGTGCCGTGAGTGGGTCCAGTTTCTCATTTTGAACTTGTTTGGTGTAGTAGTAACACTTGGTTTTGACTATTGATAAGATTTTATAGGCCTAATGTATTCTTCGAGGATGCCTTTCACTATTGATAAGATTTTATATAATTTGATAATTATATCATTCTAAGATCCTTTCACGTTCCGTTTTCAAAAAAAAGAAGATCCTTTCACATACGAATTCGACTGTATGCTTTGAGCAACTTGCATGTCCTATACTGCTCCTATTTGGATACTCTAACTTACCTAGAGGTTAGACTAACTCATGACTAACCCTGAACTAACTGTAGCCAAAGAGGTGTTTGGGTGACATGGTTAGATTGACAATACATGCACTTGATGGAGAGAGAAAAGTGATTTTTCAGTGGTCCCAATGGGAACTATCTCCAATTAGCACCTCTTGGGTGGGATAGTTTTTTTGGTGGGTTCGGTGTAACTTGCTCCAATTTAACCCTCATGCTTGGATACTTCAGGGATATTTGAGCACCAACTAGCTCAAACTAACTCTAACCATGGATCCAAACAGGGCCAAAGTTGGTCTCGGAAAACGCATTAAGCCCTATATACATGGACAGACGGAGTACATGATACTAGCAAACGCTCACCATTAGTAGTAGTTCATTGGTTGGTCTCGATTTTTGATTCAGTTGTTGTGCTACTACAATCTAATATTCGCATGTGGTTGTTTCTAGAGTAGAAAAAGGAGGTACTAGTACTTACTGTGGGAAAGGTGAAGTAATGGTTGTTTCGCTCAAGCAACTTACGGGCTATTTGGTTTGATATTAAGTTTGTGTAAGGATACCACACCTAAGGTTATGCAAATTTGACCAACTTAGGTGCGTGTTTGGTTCAAGCCACATCTTAGGCAAGTCACACTAGGGCCCCACATCACATACACTCAAAAAGTGTGGCAAGATTCCCTTAGGCTTACCAACTTGTGGCTCTCATTTTGAAGAACTAACCTTAGGCAAGTATGGCAACATTGTATGGCAAAGTGTGGCATGGTTAGGCCTAGAACAAAACAACCCCCTATTACTCTGGGAATATGGGAGTACCATCGGATTCAAGGAACAGAGAAATGATGGTTGCTTCGTCCGAGAAACTTACTGTGGTGAAGGTGGGGCTTTGTGATTTGACTGCTCACTAGTCATTACTACTACGACACAATGACCGGGGTGAATCTTTCCCTGCAGTTGCGCACTTAATATTGCTGCATGGTAGGTGGAGCCGGATGAAGGATGTCCCTCATGTCGGTGAAACAAAGTTGAATTGTTTCTGGTAGTGCTATCAACCCTTCAGGATTTGTTTATATGTACGCATATTTTAATGAAATTGTACTGTGATGCTATGAAGGTTTCAACTTTGGTTCCCGCAGGAAAAAAAGGTTTCAACTTAGGATTCATGTGTCCTCTTGCCTCAAGATTATCTCGTTGCAACATTCCATCAAATACAAATGAAACTACAATGGCTGCTAATGCATCTCAATGGTTCACAGATCAGTGCCAATATTCACATCACAAATGAAGACAAAGTTGTGAGAAGGTGTGCAAATAAAGAAAAATATATAATTGATCGATGTTGTTCGTAGACATGGCTCCATTTCGTAGGCACGGTGTTCATTGCTTGGCAGCTAATTTCACCCAACTCTGTAGCCAAAAAACAGGTGTATGGAGGACACCACAATCCAATCATTTTGTGCAGCTCCACTAAAATCGAGCTGACCATTCCTATTTGCAAAGATATCTAGTCAGTGTGATTACAATAATAGTGGAACTAGATGATGAAACATAAGACACACAAATAGAAGCCGATCACCTTTGCGATATCTCTTTAGGACTAATTACTTGTTGGAGAAGATTTGGCACAGAGTTGGATGAGGAGGATAGCAAGACCAATCTCCCTTTCTGCAGTCCCACGGAAATGTAAAAACGTTACCCATGTGACATTTTGGCAGAAGTGCACAAAACACTCTTAAGAAAAAATTTATTTGTGCAGTTCACCAAAAGGTCACAATAGAAACGAGGTGAAATGGATAGCCCTGTTTGCAAAAGGAGCTAGAAAGGAAACAATTACTGCCCAATAACATGAGTTGAAGACACATATGCCGACAAAAAAGAAGCATATTCCATGTAATAAGGGAAAGATAGCAGCATGGTGGTTTATCAAAAATGGTTTGAGGACGAGATTGCAACATGCATAGTACGCCAGCCGAGATATGTTTTAAGCAAACAACTAAAGAAGATCCACATGCAGCAACAAAGATGGGCAGTGGAGAAAGGTCGGAGGAAGCTGTACCTGAGGGTCGTCGAGATGTTACTAGGAGGGCACCGGCGGCCGGGTTCTGCCCATACTGCGGCATCGAGCAAGTGGCGAAGGCCCTACCGTGCCGGAGCTTGGTCAGAGAGAACGGCGGGTACCGCAGATCGGGATGTGCTACCTCAACGCCGTCGAACGGAGAAACGATGCACATCCTCCCTTTCCGCCGGCGGACGAGATGTGGCCGGATCACTGACTAACTGTGAGAGAGAGAGGCCACTGGCGCCTTTTGTGAGATGGTGTGACGAGAGACAAACCCCGGCAGGCAGGCTCCGTTGTATATAGTGGAGCGGATTTTTCCATTTTCCCCACGACAATCGTTTTACATTCTGTACGTGCCATTGAGGAATATATAACTTTATTTAATACTAATGCATCAAATCGAACTTTGTTCCTCCTAGGCATGGTACCCGACCCTCCTTCGAGTAAACAACCGCTACACGCGTCAAATTATCACGTGGGCTGCCTTTTCGTACAGAAACAAACTCCACCGTGTACCCGCGCGGGTGTGGTCGGGAACGAGACGTGAGTACGTGTGTCCTGCATGCACCTCTTCTTTAGGTGCAGGTACGTACGTGGGTGGGTGTGAGAGAGATGGTTTGTGCAAAACAAAGGCAATGTGTCGATGATATCTCAAACAAAAAAATGTAACATATGCAATGTGTGTGAAATAGAGTCATGGATATATCATATATAGAGGGAGCGATCCATGAGAAGAGAGTGGAGGGATCATAGGCGTGAGATATCGATAGAATGGAAAACCGGGATGAAGTGTGTTGTTGCACGATCGATAAAGAGTGCCATCGAATTTGTGTTTACCCATGTCAAAGATACAGGGCGGCTGGCCTACTAGGATTTGAGAGGGCAGAGGTGCAATCTTTCTCTGTGGCATGGATACCTACCTACAACGTTCGACTATCGGTGTGTTTGGGGGGGGGATGGATACCTACCTACAACGTTCGACTAGAGGTAGATCGACTAGTATATGTGTGGAGAAGGAGAGATACCTAGCTATGTATTGAGGGAGATCGATCGGCATCGATGGATATGTGTAGCAGAGGAATACGGTTGGGAGGAATACAAAGGTAGAGTGTCGGAGGGTTGGTGGTGGAGTGGCGTCTCACAAATGGGAGGAGAGGCCTGCTAGACAAACGAAGGGTACGAGTGCAATATCAATAAGAGAGGGCTGGGGATGTCTGTCTGTCTATGCACATGCGTGAGAGAGACGGGTCAGGAGGTATGCAAGGATGATGAGGGGAGACGATATGGTTGTGGTAAGCATATGTAACTACATAGGACGATCAACCGTCGTGTGTTTGAGAAAGGGAGAGACATAACTAGTGAGGTAAGTCTATCGGTGCATGAAGAAAACAAATTATAGTCGACCCGACTATATGTAGGGAGATCGGTACGTATACATGCATGCATGTGTTAGAAGCAAATAAGGTCCGGAGAGATAGACAGGGGAGAGGGGTGCGGCCAGGAGGTGGTGCGGGAGGCGTACCATGTCGAGGGGGAGGAGTGTGCGAGTATGAGATTGATGAAAAGAGGAGTGGGAGTGTGCACCTGTGTGGAACCGTATTGGACATAGGGGGCATGGACGGTGAGAAGAGAAGAGGGGAATTATGTGTTTGTGGTAAGCACACTTGGCTAGAGAGGTATATCGACCGGTGTGCACCAGAAAGAAGGAGCCGAGGGCCTACACACACCACGGATGAACGACCTAAAGAGAAATAACGAACGTGCGCGATGGAGGGGACGCTGAGGGAGGGTGAGAGGGAGGCGGGCATGTGCATGCACGATAGAAAGTTAGCGCTAGCTAGCTACAAAGAGAAGAGAATCGTGAAGGTGTAAAAGACGAACAGAGATCATAATTCATTATAAAAAAGTGGATATGGATACTTGAAGAAGATATCATAATGTAGAACATTGATTATAATTTCGGCTAATGTGTGGCTTTTGCAGCTCAGGGCTAAATACTTGTCATAATGTAGGGGGCGGGGCACTATACTTTGTGTGATAAACACGGTGTACGTATGGAGCATGGTTTAGATTATGAATATATAGTTAGTACATCAAATGTACTATTATTTGGAATCAACATCAAGTGTATTCAAAAAATTGAATTCGAGTTCATATAGTACACATAGTTCATATCTATCTCTATAGTAATCATGTGGCGTGTTGTTAAGGTAATACACGAATGATGGTTCAAGTTGGCAACAATCATGATTGTAGATTATTATTGAAATAGATAAAAGAATTCAAATTTAGTTCGAATAGCAGCAGTAGTATAGACAATTGGAATGCACTAAAATGTTGGTATGAGTGGGATACATGCATTATACACCCAGCGAAAAAAATTAATTGGACATAACATGGATTCATACTCTATTTTGAATAGCATTTGTATAGTAAAACGGGACAAGACTCTCTCTTTGTGTGGTGTGAATAGTTTTATTTTTTTCGTTTTTTCATTGAGGGAAGTGCGAATTGATTTGGTACGTACAAGTATAATATTACACGTTAGGCTTGTCCCTAAAATTCAACCCGCGCCTTGTTATATCCCAAAAATTCAGATATCATGCTCCCAAAACTGGCGCCTTCACAACCCGTGCCTTGCTTTCCCGAAATTACAACGCATGCGAAAATTCCCTCCAACTGCCAAATCCCGACACGCGAAATCCCCCTTCTAACCCTGAGCTGAAAGGGCCGCTAGTTCAAATCGGTGGGTGTACTTCTGTAACACGCCCTACATTTTGGACAAGCGCGTCCCTAAGTCATAGTTCACCCTCCCATCGCCTCTGTTTCGCCATTCGAAATCCCAGGCCGACATAACTTCTCCACTCCAACCGCGAAACCCCACCCTCCTCCGTTCACCACCTCACCGCTGCCCAGCCGGAGCCTCTTCCCCGACGACGTCGTCCACCGCAACAGCTCGACGTCCCTCATCCACCTCCCCGGAAGAGGATCCGTCGTCCATCTCATTGTCCCGCCGGTTCAGCCGCCCCGTCCTCCACCTCCAAGGAGCTACTCCGATGATCGCCTAGTCTATCGTGGCTGCTCCATCCCCATGGCGCCGCCTTAACCTGCTCCACCGGAACTGCAGCATCCTCATCGACTCCTCGGACGAAGCCAAGGCCTACTCGACGCCGCCAAAGACGTTGTACACTCATCTCATCGCACCTTCTCCTTAACTTGACCTCCCAACGCCGCCAGTGCTCCATCCCGCACCCCCATGGAGGAGCTACCTCGAAGCCGATGCCGCGGGCAACATCTCCACGTCGGCTCTACCCCAGTGCGAGGCCCCTTCGGCGGTGGCGTCCATACCAGCCGGATCTGCTGCTGCTGCTCCGGCTCTTGCTCGCTCGCGCTGCTGTTGCTGCTGCTCCGGCTCTCGCTCGCTAGCTCACTTGCGCTGCTGCTGCTACTCTCCCCCTCGCTCGTGTTGCTGCTCTCCTCCGATTTAGCTACACTTCAGTCGACAGAATCGAATTTTGGGTCAGTCTATTTTCAGGGGGTGGGGCACTCGCCAGAGTTAAGGAAGAACCAACCACAGTAGGGAGGGGGGCTCACCGGAGAGGTACCCCACTGTCGGTGTTCTGGGAACGGGGGTGTTCAGACTTGCCTGCCTGCGGCCTGCGGCGTGGCTCCACCAGCAGCCCTGTACGGCCCATTTTCACCAGCAAACACTTCAGAACCTCGCAAGGGGCCAAGCCTCACGAGGCAGACGACACAAAACCTCCTCGGGGCAGCTTCACCAGGCAGGCTCGCGAGGGGCGGAGTGATCAAGGCAAGGGACACCTCGCGAGGTTTTTGTGATGCAATCCATGATGACTGGAGCCAGGCGGGCGCCAGCACACGCAGTTTCCTCGTTTCCTCTTTGGTGCTAAAGGGGCAAGCGCTGGCGAGGAGTCCTGAGGTATCTGGCAAAGGTTACCATATCGGTGCAACGAGACCAAGACCAGCAGGACGACAGGATGGAGGTCACTGTGGAGCCAAGACGGCGTCACCACTAGAGACTTTGGCAGGCGAAGAGCACCTTTAGTTAGGATAACTTGTACTAGTTGTCTCCCTTCAAATTTGGCCATTGTTGGATCCCTTCCCGCTCAATATTTGGGAAGAGGACTGAGGCCACTATAAATAAGACTAGCCACCACAGTGGGAGAAAAGGATCGAGATGACCCTCAACCACACAAGTTCGCCAAGCACAAGAACACCTCTCCTCAGGAGGCTGTTCTTCCCTTGTGACTATTCATCCTCAGCCCAAGAGGCCATCCACCACACCACACTGGAGTAGGGTATTACACCACATCGGTGGCCCGAACCAGTATAAACTCTTGTGTCTCCTGTTCTTTGGGTTCATCAAGCTAGGCCGTGAGATCACGACGTGCGCGATCTAGAGGGAGGAGAGATCTTCGTGCGCACTCCAGTGTTCGAACCTCAAGGGTTTTTCCGGAACCCGAAATCCAACATTTGGCGCGCCAGGTAGGGGTGTGTTGAAGATTTCCTCTCGTCAATCCGTGCTTCGCCACTCCACCAAGTTCATGGCCGATGCTCGCCGGGCCAGCGCTCAGCGTCGGGCCGCTCTCGCCACCCGTGTCGCTCAAACAGCCCCTGTCGGCGGGCCTCCCCATCGTTCTTCGTCACCTGATGCCAACGCCACTACCGGCCCGGCAGCAAACGAGCAACAAGCAGCATCACTTCACACCTCCGTGCGGCGGGACGACCGCACCGCCACCCCATCGCTGACTCCGGCCGTCTCATCATCTCACGCTCGCCACGCACCCACGTACATGCAAGACGCGCTACTAATGGCACGCAAGCTCCTGCGCTACCGCTCGGTCGACGACCTCTACGAGGACTGGTTGGACCGCATGGCCGAGCTCGTCAGCGCCGCTGGGGGCTCTCCTGCACCATCCCTCTTGTTGCCTCGCCCGCCCGGCTGCGGGCGATGTAGCTCACGGAGCGCCTCCGCCCCCTCCGCATCAAGACGGTGCCCTCGCGCTGAGACGCGCGGCTCATGGAGCGCCTCCGCCCCCTCCGCATCAAGACGGCGTCCTCGCTCCAAGATGTGCAGTCCCACGGCATGATCCACCACGCCGTGTGCCCGCGCACAAAGAAAGAAGCTGCCAACAGGTGCCCCGTCCGCAAGAAAACGCTCCACCAGTCCCAGCACTGCCACGTCAGGATCCCTTGCTGCGACAGGGCCATGCGGCACTTTCTGTGGCAGAGCGGGGACACCAAGATCAAGCTCCGCCTCCACGACGGGCCCCGGTGGCCACGGCAGGCTACCGCGCCTTCACTCCTGAGCCGCGTAGCGTCGTCTGGCTAGGCAAGTTCAAGCCGGATCTGCCTCCTCGCTACGACAGCACCCCAACCCTGCGGAGTTCTTGCAGCTCTATGAGCTGAGCATCGAGGTAGCCAATGACAACGAAAAGGTCATGGCGAACTCGTTCCCCATGGCTCTCAAGGACGGCGCCCGCTCATGGCTCCTGAACTTGCCCCGGGCTCGATCTCCTCCTGGGATGATATGCGCGACCACTTCATCGCCAACTTCTAGGGCACTCGCGACCGCCCCCCGGTCGCGGGTGACCTGCACCGCATCAAGCAACAGCCGGGAGAGACCATGCAGAAGTACATCCAGCGCTTCAACAGTGTGCGCCTCAAGATCCCCAAGGTGACGGACGAGGCCAACATCTCAGCGTTTTATGATGGCGTCCGCGACATCAAGATGAAGGAGGAGAACGCCATCCATGAGAAGCTGTGCACGACTTTGGAGCTGTTCAACATAGCAACCAAGTGTGTAAGAGCTAAGGAGGGGCGTCTCTCCCTCCTCGAGCTCCCTACTATGGATCCAGAGGAGAAGAAGGCCAAGGTTAAGGACGTGAAGCGCAAAGGGGTGGCCGTACTCATGGTACAGCCAGACACAAAGCGCGGCCGAGACCTTCTCGAGTCGTCCAAGGGCAGTCGTAGTTCTGTTCCTTCCACAACATGCGCAGCCACAACACCAATGATTGTCAAGAGCTTAGGGCCATTCGAGATGGACGCTTCGGTCGACGCCCCGAGCGCAACGACCGGGGCTACCACCAAGGAGGTGGACGAGGTGGGGGACGTTGGGACGACCGCGGGCCCCGCCAAGAGTGGCGCGACCAGCCTCGTGAGGACCGTTGGCAGGACCAGCCTTGTGAGGACGCCTGGAGGGACCAGCCTTGCGAGGACCGTCCTCAGGGCAACCCTGGTCTCCCTCCGCTGCCGCCACCACCAAGGAGGAACAACGACCACTAATAGGGCGAAGGGGCTGGGGGCTTCCAGGAGCCGCGCGCTGTCGTCTGCATCTTGGGTGGCGCTCAGGCCCCAGCTTCCCAGAGCATCTTCAAGCAGTACTCTCGCGAGGTGAATGCAGCCCTCCCCAAGCTCGAGGCCACGCACCCACTCAGATGGTCCAAGTACGCCATCACCTTCAGCTCAGCGGACCAGCTCAAATGCGCGGCAATCGCCGGTGTTCTCCCAATGCTCTGTTCACCCATCATCAGCAATGTCCAAGTCACCAAGACCCTCATCGACGGGGGCGCAGGGCTTAGTGTCCTGTCCGTCGAGACGTTCGACAGCCTTCAAGTGCCATACGATCAGCTCCAGCCCACCAAGCCTTTATCAGGAGTGACTGACGGCTCCACCACCCCGATAGGGAAAGTTCGCCTCCCTGTCACCTTTGGTCAGTGTGACAACTACCTCACCGAGGTTGTCGACTTCGACGTCGCCCACATCCGCCTACCGTGCAATGCTATCCTAGGGTACCCAACGCTAGCCAAATTCATGGCAGTCACCCACCATGGCTACAACATCCTCAAGATGCCGGGAAGCGGCGGAATCATCACAGTCCCCTGCGAAGAAGGAGACGCGGTGTGCTCCCTCAAGAGCGCCTTCCAAGCTGCAGCAGTCGGGGACCCTGGAAGCGCGTATGTGTAGTACCCTCCTGAGGCCAGCCACAAGAAGAAGAAGAAGCAGCTACTCCGCACTGGGCCTTAGGGGAGCAGCGCCTCCAGCGGTGCCACCTTAGGATCGGCGCCCGTGCCTGGGGCGCCTCCCTCCCTCACATAGGGAGGCGCGCCCAGTGCCCTCCTCAGGCACCACGTGGAGGCGTGCTTCGCGGCACATTTCCCTCAGGAGGACACAGGGCGAGGAGCGCCCGACGCTTAGGAGTTCAGCGTCAAGACGATCTAGGAGCTTCAGGAAGCAAGGGCAGTACGCGGGGACCACCGCCCACCTGGTGTAGCTCCCCACCCGGCTGAGGGTGGTGAGCTGCGCGTCTGCATTGACATCCTAGGGCTCAACAGGGCCACATATCAGGAGCGCTTCTGGCCTTCACGTGCTGTTCGGTGTGAGGGTCCACCTCACAGCTACGTGCGCATGTTGTTCGGCCTGCCGAGCGTAGCAGCCTCCTTCTAGCGTAACTTGCGGAGCATCCTGGCAGGTCAGCAAGCCAGGCATCACGCAGTCCTGGTGGAGATGTAGACGGTCCTCAAGAGGCCACCTGAGCCTCCAGAGCCTCCCGAGGCTCTGGGTCACGATGGCTCGTGAGGAGCGACTTCTTCAGTGCGCGCCTTCGGCTACCCCAACACTCCTTCGACAACCAAACCAGGTAACATTTTCCAAGTTTATTTAGCCGGGAGCGCCCCCTGGGCTGCATCATTCCTAGGCCGCGTGGGTCTGTCCCTACGGCCTGTGTCCTTATACATCTTTAGCTTACTCTGCTGGGGGCGCCCCTCGGGCTGCATCATCCCCAAGCCGCTCGGGTCCAACCCAGTGGCGTGTATTGTTCTTGCATTTACCTGAGCTAGTTTGCTTTCCATGCATAAGCTACCTATCGTCATCGCCTACTTGATTATCACCCGCCGCGGGAATCTCTCATGCCGGCACGACGCTTGTGCTCGGGTCCGCCCTACAACGCTGATAAATCTGAGCGGTCAAGCTCTGGCTCGCGGAAAACCCGCGCACGTCACCTCACCAGACCCTCAGTGCCTTCACCTTCTTGCAGAGCGGCCTGCGATAGACCGACAATCATCATGGCGATATATGTCCCTTCTCGTGCTAACCTGCAGGGACCTCCTGAGGACGACAGCGGGCGGTAACACGGGCTCCTTCTTCTCCCATGCGATTCGCTTGTGCGTTAAAAGGGGGGCTCCTGAGCATAGCGACTAAAGAGCTCTTACTAGCTCTCTAGCCCTCACCCCCTGGCCTTGACCACGGCATCGCAACCTGCACTACAAAAAAATACACTTCCGTGATGATACGTGTTTGTCACAGTAGGTCGTGTTTTTTGTCATGCATGTACATCCATGACAAATCTATGACAGAATCAAGATAGTCATACATGTGCTATGTAGAAGTGTTCCATGACATTACCAAAATTATCATCACGGAAGTGTCCACTTCCGTGACGATAAATCGCGCATCACAGAAGTGCTTTCATCAAAGGTGGCCGGCACGTGGCATCCATCGTAACGGAACGCCGTTAAGATATCGGGTCGGGTTTTGGATCCGATAACCCGTTAACAGCCCCGACCAATGGGAAATTTCCACACGTAAAATTCTTATTGGCCGGATGAAACACGTGTCAGCTCGTTAATGGGTCAGATAGGCGCCTATGATATGTCGACACGTGCCACGGCCCACCACTGGCCCATTTAGATTACAAAGCGGACCCGTTTGACTTGGTCAAAAGTTAACGGGCTGGCCCATGAAAAGCCTATTAACGGTCTCTTCCCAAATAGCCCATTTTACGACCTATTAACTCACAGCCCGTTAGGCCCTAAAGGAAATCGGCCCAACAACGTCATGTGGGCCGTCGAATATAACACCAGCCCATTTCACTTTCGGCCCATGTCTGGCCCACGACGTCTTTCGGCCCATATGAGGCCTTCGTATCTTTCGGCCCTTTACAGGCCCACGGTGACTCTAGCCCATAATGAACAGTAATTTTCTTTACACCCGTTAACGGCCCGTGATTTACATGGGTCATTTCCAGCCCATGTTAGCTTTCGGCATATTGACGGCCCATACGTTCTTGGGCTCCTTTTCGGCCCTCGATTACTTCCGGCCTGTTACTGGCCTATTCCCCTAATGGGCCAAATTCGGCCCACGGCAAGAGTCGGCCCGTTACTAGCCTGTTCCCCTAATGGGCCAAATTCATCCCATGGCAAGAGTCGGTCCGTTACTGGCCTGTTACCCTAATGGGCCAAATTCGGCCGATGGCAAGAGTCGGCTCATTTCTGGCCTGTTAACCCGTTGCGCCGTTTCCAGCCCGTCCTATATTCTGGGCCATTAACGACCCGTTATCCATGTGACAAAATTAAGCCTTTTCTGTCCTACGATCTGTTACCGTGTTGGGCTGATACCAATTACGCCCGATTACGGCCCATGTAGACCCATTTATTCGACGGCACGAGGCCCACCGATTACAGGCCCATTTATCGACGGCCCGTAGGAGACCCATGGATCCTACGGCCCATATATGGCCCATGGTAGTTGCGGCCACTAGCAAACCAGGGAAAAAGAAGACTAGGAAATGAATAAGGCCAAAACTAACGCTAGGCTATTAAGGCGATTGCACAGATTACATCCAGTCGGCATCAAAGATCGCCACCAGTGCAAATATTGGGAACACCCTACACTATACAAAAATGGCTTGCTATTTTCTTCAGCCGGTGGCTGCACGTTAAGAATAAATTTTGTATCGCACCAAAACAAATTACAACTATATAACAAAAGGAAGGTTGGCATAAAACTTAACAGTCTAGCAGATAAATGCACCACCAGAAGTTCAGAAGCTCAGTTCATTTGACCTGACTGTTACGTTTTCATGTTGTATTGTCCGATGGAGCACCATAACCCTCGCCTTCATTTCCCCTAGGCTCCTGAACAACATAGCAAATGTCTGATAGTGTGGTTTCAAAACCATGCATATCTTGACGACATTGAGCAATGTTTCTCCTTGTTTCACAAAGGGTCTCTGTTAGGGAATGGACTTGTGTCTGGAGTGCAGATACAACATTGCTTTGAGCTTGCATATCTTGATCATGAGGCTGTTTGGACCATATTGCCTTAACAACCAACCCAGTATTATGCAGGAACGTGCTTTTGGCACTGTTAGTGGATAGGTACTGACCCACTGCAGCAAGAGCCGACATTGCGGTTATAGTTGCCTCGCCACCTTCAGAAGGTGGCGGTTCCACCATTTTTTCCATACCTCGCTGAAAAGTTGAGGTTGTACATTAGTAGTACCAGAACAGAAGATATTAAGGAGGCATCAAAACCAAACAAAATAGCTTTGATCTCTATACAAAACTTATTTTGGTGAACCCATGTAAAATATTAGTTGTATTTCCTTGCAAAGTACATAATAAAACCAGGTTCCAAACATATGACCATGTACCATCGCTAATGTATTGTCTATTTCTTCACATTGTATTGAGGGCTAAGGATAAAGAGACGAAGTCTATAATACGGTAAGCATAGTATGACATCATTCATATCACAAAACAACTAAGAACAGACAAATAGGCAATTGTAACGTTGTGTGGGCAAGTCTAGCACGGAACTAGATTACGGGTCAAGATCAAAGGAACATCACTCTTCTCTTTTAAACCTTGTAAGGTGCAATGATACGCTAAGACAATTGTGTATAAAATTGAAAAGAGTAATAGACATTGGCTGCAAACCATGCAGTTCAAGGCACAAGTCAGAGTAAGTAGTAGTTAAAAGGCATGAGCATTAAGGACTTACAACAACGGCTTTGACTGGTGTAGTCATGCCCTTCTTCTTGCTGGTGTGATAGTCCTTGAAGATTTCCACAACATTTGGTTCAGGTACTTTTTGGTCCTTGTGGGCTTTCCTCTGCATTTCGAACAAGTCAATATAGATCTGATAATATGGTACGGTGAAAACAGTGAAACAGCAGCTCATTACAAGAGCCTCGCAGTGTGCAATATAGCTACGAGATCCTGTCGTCTGTTGGAATTTCACTTTTGTACGGTTGGCCTTGTTCTTTGAACAGTTCACCTACAAGAAGATAGATTTGTGTGGCACATGCATAAATAGGACTTCAACATGTGATCTAATCACATATATATAATGTACATGATACTTCGGATTAGACTAGTGTTTAACAAGGCCCCTCCAGTCTTCATCCGATATATTTTCTACTGTAGATGTTTGGGAAAGTTCACTGTTAGCCTTGCCTTAAAAGTGAGTTTTCCTCAAGTTATACCGATACTGTCGCAGAGCAGACTTGAAAACATGGGTGCAAGCTTGTCTAGTTGCATCATCTTGGCTATCCAACTTGAACCTCATCTGTTGAAAATTAAGGGAGTCTCGTTATCAGCAACCTAGAAAGTATGGGACAGAGCAAGACGATATTACTAGTTTCCATACATAACCATACTTACAGATAAATGGTCGAGGAAGGTGCTGAACTGGGTATCGTCGTTGTCATTCCTGTACTGAATCCATGTTGGGAGGATACGTACATGACACCTAACGGCAACCGTTGCCTCTAATACTAACTTGGTTGACTCTGTAGCATCACGTGGCCTTTTTAAACCTGCCCCAAAATGGATCTCCATTCTTCCTCCTCTAGATTTAGTTAACCTATCGAGCATTATCCCTGATGTTTGTTTCCTCTTGCGCCTAGGTGCTAGTCCAACAACGAACATAGGAAGTGTTAGTGTACATCAAATTGTGAGACTACATATAAAGAATCATGCAACTGTAACTTTACTCCAGCAACTACCTTCTTGCTGTTGAAGCTCACAAGGTTCATCTGATATTGCCAACTCGTCTTGTGTCAAGAGTGCTTGGGAAGTAGTGTCAGGTGGCAAGGGATCTTGGGAACATGTTGCTAGCTCAGTTGATGCATGAGTAAGTCGTGCAGCTGGTAGTACTGTGGTTGTCAGCATTCTGGGAACGGGGGTCCCCAGACTTGCCTGCCTGCGGCCTGCGGCGTGGCTCAAAGGGGGCCCCAGCACGGCCCATCCTCACCAACACAAACCCAAGACCCTCACGAGGGGCCAAGCCTCGTGAGGCGGACGACGCGAAGCTTCCTCAGGCGCGGCCTCGTCAGGCTGGCTCATGAGGAGGCGGAGAGATCAAGGCAGGGTACCTCACGAGGAGCCCGTGACGCAAGCCATGACGACTCAAGGCGCCAGGTGGGTGCCAGCCCGCACAGCGTCCTCCTTTCCTCTTTGGTGCAAAGGGGGCAAGCGCAGCCGCGGAGTACCGAGGCATCAGGCAAAGGTTGCCATTTCGGTGCAACGAGACCAAGACCAGGAGGACTACGAGATGGAGGTCACCGTGGAGCCCAAGACAGCGTCATCACCAGAGCTTTGCGCAGGAGAAGACTACTTTTGTCAGGATAGCTGATACTTGCTGTCCCCCTTCAAATTAGCCCGCCATTATTGGCTCCCTTCCCGCTCAATATTTGGGAAGAGGACCAGGGCCTCTATAAATAGGACCAGCCACCCACACAGCAAGGGTTTTTTTTTTGGGTTTTGGTTTTGGGGGGTCCCGGTTCAGTTGGTCGAGAGGGAGAGAGAGAGAGAGAAAGGTGGCTGAACTCCTTCCAGCAGTTCATCACCTCAGCCAAGAACAGACCCTCGCGAGGCTGTTCTTCCTTGTATTGTTCATCATCACCAGCCCAAGAGGCAATCCACACACCACACACTGGAGTAGGGTCTTACACCACAACGGTGGCCCGAACCAGTATAAACCCTGAGTCTCTTGTGTTGTTCTTTCTTGAGTTTAGATCCTAGAACGGCGGAGGGGTGTAGGAAGGTAGGAGGCGAAATCTCCGCGCACACCCCAATGTTCGAACCACAAGGGTCTGCCGGAACCCAAAATCTGACATTTGGCGCGCCAGGTAGGGGTGCGCCGGAATACGTCTTCCACCGCCCCGTTCTCCTCCGGCCGTCACGCCCATGTCTGACGCTCGTCGGGCCTGCGTCGAGCGCCGGGCCGCACTCGCTTCCCGCGTCGCCCAGACGGCCCCTGTCGGCGGGCATCCACGCCGTTCCCCGTCATCTGCCGTCAACGCCGCCACCGGCCCGGCGGGGGACGAGCGGCAAGCGTCGTCCCAGCATCCGTCCGTGCGGCAAGATGGCCGCACCGCAACCCCCTCGCTCGCCCAGCTGGCTCTTCGTCCCGCGCGCTCCGCGCGCCCATGGAGGCTCGGGCTGCACTCATCGCGCCAAACGAGCTCCTGCGCTACCGTCCCGTCGACGACGTCTACGAAGAATGGCTCGACCGCGTCGCCGAGCTCGTCCGCGCTGCATGGGGCTCTTCCGCGCCGTCCGTTCCGCTGCACCGCACCCCTCCCCGCGCGGGAAAAGAGGCTCCGGTGGCGCCCCGACCGCCTCCTCCTCAAGAACACGCCATGGCTTCAAGGCGCATGGCCCCTGGGCGGAACCCGCTCCGTCAGGTGCCAGCGCAGCAAGAACAGAGCTGCCAAGAAGTCCCTCGCCCGCCAGAAGCTGCCCGGGCGCTCCTTGCTCCAGCACGTCGCGACCATCCCCCTGCTCCAGCGCGTGGGGACATGCAAGACCAGGCTCTCCGTCACCTAAGGCCTCCTGTGGCCACAGCAGGATGCCGCGCCTACACCACCGAACTACGCAGCGTCGCGTGGCCCGGCAAGTTCAAACCAGACCTGCCTCCTCACTACGACGTCACGGCCGACCCTGCACCAGCTCTACGAGCTGGGCATCAAAGCTGCCAACGGAGACGAGAAGGTCATGGCGAACTAGTTTCCCATGGCGCTCAAGGACGGGACCCGCACCTGGCTCCAGGCACAATCTCCTCCTAGGAAGAGATGCGCACCCGCTTCATCGCCAACTTCCAAGGTATTCGCGACCGCCCCCCCGCCGTGAGCGACATGCGCCGCATCAAGCAACAACCCGGGGAAACCCTGCAGAAGTACATCCAGCGCTTCAACAACGCACGCCTCAAGATCCCCAAAGTGACTGAGGAGGCCATCATCTTAGCTTTCTCCGACGAAGTGCGCGACGTCAAGATGAAGGAGGAGCTGGCAATGCATGAAGACCTGTGAACTTCCTTGGAGCTGTTCAACTTGGCAAACAAGTGCGCCAGGGCTGAGGAGGGGCGTCTCTCCCTCCTCGAGCTGCCTGCCATAGACCCAGAAGAGAAGAAGCTCAGGGCCAAGGATGTGAAGCGCAAGGGGGCTGCAGTGCTCGCGGCAGAACCAGACACCAAGCGGGGCAGAGATCAGCCCGAACCTCCCAAGGGCAGCCGGTACTACATGTACCACGACCTCCACACCCACAACACCAACGAATGCCAAGAACTCCAAGCCGTGCGTGAAGGAAGGATCGGCCGTTGCCCCGACCGCGGTGACCGGGGCTACGGTCGAGGAGGAGGAAGAAACGCAGGACGCTGGGAAGACCGTGGGCCACGCCAAGGGTGGCGTGATCAATCTCGCGAGGATCGTTGGCAAGACCCGTCTCACGAGAGAGGATGGAGAGATCAGCCTCACGACGGAGACTGGAGGGATCAGCCTCGCGAGGATCGCCCACTAGGCAACAAGGCCTCCCACCATAGCCGCCGCAGCCAAGGAGAAACGAGGACTGCCATCAGGACGAGGAGGCTGGGGGCTTTCAGGAGCCGCGCGCGATCGCCTGCATCTTGGGCGAAGCACAAGCCCCAGCCTCTCAGCGCATCTTCAAGCAGTTCGCCCGCGAAGTGAACGCAGTACTCCCCAGACTCGAAGCCACACGCCCTCTCAGGTGGTCGGCGTGCACCATCACGTTCAGCTCAGCAGATCAGCTCAAGTGTGCGGCAACAGCCGGAGTCCTCCCGATGCTTTGTTCCCCATTCATCAGCAACATGGTGGTCACCAAGACCCCCATCAATGGCGGGGCAGGGCTCAACGTCCTGTCCATGGAGACGTTTAACAACCTCCAAGTGCCCTACAACCAGCTTCAGCCAACCAAGCCCTTCTCCGGTATCACTGACGGCTCCACGGTCCCGATTGGGCAGGTTCGCCTCCCTGTCACCTTCGGGGCATGCGACAACTACCGCACCGAGATCATCGACTTCGACGTCGCTCACATTCACCTGCCGTACAACACCATCCTTGGGTACCCAACGCTGGCCAAGTTCATGGCCGTGACTCGCCACGGCTACAACATCCTCAAGATGCCAGGAAGTGGCGGAGTCATCATGGTGCCCTGTGAAGAGAAGGACGCGGTGTGTTCCCTGGAACGAGCCTTTCAGGCCGCATCACTGGAAGACCCGGATCGCGGTAGCGAGAGGCCTCCCGAGACCACCCCCAAGAAGAAGAAGACATCGTCCGACTCGACCACTCAGGAGGCAGGCCCTTCTGGGCCCGCGCCTGCCCAGGGAGAGCCTCCCTCCATCGCATAGGAAAGCGCGCCTGGCGCCCTCCTCAAGCAGGGCTTGGGGGCTCTCCCCTGGAGGGCCACCGACCTAGCCAGGGTCACGAGGGAGGCGCTTGGGCACCACATGGAGGCGTGTTTTGAAGCACGTTTCCCTCGAGGAGGAGCAAGGCAAGGAGATCCAGACCCACAGGAGTTCGTCAGCAAGGCCATTCAGGAGCTACAGGAGTCAAGAGTCATGAGAGGCGCCCGCCGCCTACCAGCAGTGGCCCCCCATCCAGGCGAGGATGGTGGGCTGCGTGTCTGCATCGACATACCAGGGCTCAATCGAGTCGTCTCTCTGGAGCGCTTCTGGCCCTCGCGAGTGGGGCGCTGCGGAGGTCCACCCCACAGCTACGTTCGCATGCCTTACGGCTTGCCGAACGCGGCTGATGCGTACAAGCGCCTCATGAGGGGCATCACGGAGGCACGAGAGGCCAGGCGTTACGCAGCCCTGGCAGAGATGGAGATGGCCCGCGAGGAGCCGTTAGCGCCTCCGGAGCCTCCCGAGGCCCCTGGGCCTGGGGGCTCGTGAGGATCGGCTCCCGCAGCCCCCCGAGCTTGCTACACCAACACCCCTTCATCCTCAACATCATCAGGTGACATCTTTCGAGCTTTACTTCCAGCTGGGAGCGCCCCCAGGGCTGCATTATTCCCAGGCCGCGTGGGTCCGTCCCTGCGGCGTGTATCCCTTTTATTTCGCGTCGATTAGCTTACCTTGTTGGGGGCGCCCCTCAGGCTGCATGATCCCCAAGCCGCTCGGGCCAGGCCCAGTGGCATGTACCCCATTTGCGTTTATTTCTGATTATGCGTTAGACCCTCCATGCTTGATTATTTGATGCCGGTCTGCGGCACCTCTTCTCCTCCATGCCGACCACTTGCACGTTAAAGGGGGGGCACCTGAGCATCGCGACTCAGGGCTCTTACTGGCTCTCCAGCCCTCACCCTCTGGCCTTGTCCATGGCATCACGACCTGGCATACCAGCGACGGCTGAGACCAGCTCGAGGGCCGGGACCCGAGGACGTAGAGTGCCGACATCTAACCAAATTTGCCGGGACACATCGCAAGATAAGGCCTAGTGCCAGGCGCAACCCGCCTAGAGGTAGGGCCCCGTGAGTCCCGCGCTGGCTCACGAGTGCCCAGATGCACCTCGCCAGGCCCTACTGTGCCAGCCACGTGTCAGGGCGGGGCTGTACACGCCCCGGGGGCTCCTCCCGGAGGGGGGCCCCATCCCACGTACCAGTGGAAGCACCATGCTCCACGCTGGCTGACGACACTACCGAGGAGCAGCTATGCCCGTACACATACGGTAGCACTATGCTCCGTGCTGGTAATAAACAACTGAGGGTGGCCCCCGGGCCGCATTAACCTCAGGGAGCCCAGAGCTCAGTGTCTAGCCTCATCGTAACGCCTCCCCTCGGGAGTGCCGCGCGAGGGGGCTGGGCACGGGGGCTGCGCCTGGGTCACACCCAGACGCACGCTGCCCGGCCAGGTCCCCCCAGGCCTGGTTCGTCGCACGTCTCTCCCCGAGCGGAGCCAAGGTACGAAGGCCGTTTGAGCGTCAAGGGGGACTCCTGAGCATCGCGACTCGGGAGCCTAACTAGTCACGTAGCCCCTCACTCCGTGGCCCCGTCCTGGTTTCCGGTCGGGACCATCGCTGGGTGAGGCACGCGCATGGCCGGGCCCTGCAGACGTAGAACGGTGGATCCACCCACATCACACCTCCCTACTTGATGTTCGTGTGCCAAGGGGGACTCCTGAGCATCGCGACTCAGGAGCCTAACTTGTCACGTAGCCCCTCACTCCTTGGTCCCATCCTGGTTTCCGATCGGGAATATTGCTGGGTGAGGTACGCGCGGGGCCGGGCTCTGCCGGCGTAGAACGTAAGCAAGTAGGAAGGAAAAGCGCTAATTTCAAGGAATTCAAAAGCAAATATTACAGTCCACACTGTTATTTCAACGCCAAACGCAAGTTTAAGCGCCTCCCCGAGGCATGATACATGTATAGGAATTAAAAGCATGATAGGAGCCACGACGGAGTCACTTGGCGGTGGGGAAGCAGCACGGAGCGGGTTCGCCTCACGGAGCAGCGGGGTCGGCAGCGCCTTGCTCCGGCTTGGTGCTGAAGGCCCGGAACTTCCCCAGCGGAACCTCCGCGCGACCCTTCACGGCCTCGGCAGCGGCCGAGGCACGCTCACCGCTCACTGGCTCCAGTAGGCTGTCGAGGTTGACACCGGGATCATGAAGGTAGATGTGGGTGACGACCCGCGTCAGTGCTGCAGAAGACAGGACACGCGCCTCGGCCTCGGCCATGGGGACAAGGCCAAGGGCGACATCTTCAAGAGCGTGAACCAGGAAGGGAAGTAGCATGGCAGGGCTATCCTCGGCGCCAGCCAGCGGGCTCTCCAGGCCGCTGTCATAAAGCATCCTCAGCGAGGAGCGAGCCTTCGCCTCCAACTCCGTGAAGGCCGCGTGGTCCTCAGCAAGAACCAGGGCCTTGCCGTCCAGCTCGGCCTTCCTCGCCCCCAACTCCTGCTCCAGCGTGCCTAGGCGGTTGCGACGCTTCCTGAGCTTGGCCTCCCGGCCCTCGACGGCTGCCTCGCGAGCCTTCACGCCTTCTTCCTGCTCTTGGCGAAGACGGACCTCTTCCGCGAGCCGATCCCGCAGGCCTTGCAGCTCGCCCTCCAGCGCTTTGCAGCGACCGCGGACATTGACCACCTCCCCCAGGGCTGCATCGCGGGCAGCCTTCGCCTCCAGGACGGCCTGCTTCTCCTTATCGCACGCCGTCGAGGCCTCGACCAGCGCCGCCCGAATCGAGGCATCAGAGCGAACCCATCCAGAAGCCAGCTCCAAACGCCCGGCCACCAAGCGGGGGTCGGCGCCAAGAAGATCCTGCCGCAATCGGTCCAGCTCGGCAATAGCATGATCCAGAACGGCAGAAGGAGTCGGAGAGACAGCGGCCGATGGAATAGGCGGAGAAGGCGGCAGCGCAGCCGCAGCATCCTGAGGCGGAGTCTGCCGCGCCCCGACAGCTGTAGTGGCGGCGGCAGGCAGGAGCACCTCGGGAGCCACTTGGGCCATGGGGGCTGAGCTCGCCCCAGCCGGCTCAGCCAGACCTCGTGAGGACGATCGGGCAGGAGAAGCTTGTGCGTCGCGGTCACCTTCCTTCGCAGGCAGAAGCGCCGCCACGGATGGAACCTCGGGAGCTCCCTTCAGCTTCTTTGCTACAGGCGCCAAACTATCCAAAGATGCGAACGTCAAGCCTCGGAAGCAGAGCAAGAAATAAAGACAAGAATCGAATGCTTATGGGTCGTCGCCAGTGAGCTCAAGCGGCCTCCGGCCAAAGTTGAAGCCTGAAAGCCGGCAGGAAGGGTCAACCTCGAGAAGCTTGGAGGCGGAAGGTGTGTCTGCGGTTCACCCCAGGGCCGGGGAAGACCCGCGGGAGATCAGCCCAGTCCTGTCCTTCTTCGGGATCGGGGGCGAGCTCCCGCCGTCCTGCTCGTCGTCGTCTTCGTCTTCATCCTCGTCATCATCATTCGGAGAGAGGTGGAGAACACGGGACCTGCGCCGGGGGAGGGGAGCCCTCGACTCTCCATCAGTCGCCTCGGAGTCAGGCCCCTTTCCGTGCTCCTCTCCCTCTTCCTCTTCGCTGGAGTCGCCGGAGGGCACGTCCACCGGTTCCTCGGGAGCTTCCAGGGGCACTGGCCCATCCCCGTTGAAGACGGGCATGGACTTCACCACCTGCTCCCAGTCGTTGCGGAGGAACAAGGGCATAGGAGCGCCCTCCAGCCTCGACACATTGCCCCCGACCAGAGATTGGAGAACCGCAGCCAGGTCTCCGGCGGCCAAGGCCGCGGGGTTCGGACGGGGCCTCCACATTGGTAGCGAGTACGGCTGAAGCGGAGCCAGCCGGTGCTCCAGGAACTCCCTCAGCAGTGACGCGCCGGTCAGCTTTGCTGCCGCCATGTCAGCCGGCCTCAGATCCGCGTCCATCTTCTCCAACACCATCTTCGCGTGGGGATCCGTGAGCTCCGCTCGACCCCAGTCGCTGGAGCTCGTGGGCTGCTTCGTGGGCAAGATCAGCTGAGGGTGGATGCGTCCAGCATCCACCGAGATCCACTTGCTCCTGAAGCCCTCAATCCTCTTCCCAGAGTTCGAGTTGGCAATGGCGCCGCCGGACGCGGCGAAGCTCGCGCACGCGGAGGCGGTCCCGCGAGAGGTCCGGAGGTAGAAGTAGTGGTGCAGCAAGGCCACTGAGGGCTGCACCCCAACATGTGCTTCGCAATAATAAGCAAAGATTGCCAGGAGAAGGACGGAGTTGGGATGGAGATGCAGAGCCTGTAGCTTGTAATGGCGGAGGACAGAGAAGAAGAACTCGGAGAAGGGAGGCACCAGGCCAGCAACAATGGCACTTACGAAGAGCGCATAGAAGGTGCTCCCTTGACCTTCAGGGGTGGCGGAGCCGGCCTTGAACGCCTTCTTCCCGTCGATGCCCCATGCCGTCGCCATCCGGCGCAACCGGGCAAGGCCCGCCTCCGACACGTTCGGCGAGTCCAGGGCAGATGAGTACCAAGCTGCGGCTGGGGGCTGACGAGGCGCCATGGCTCCCTAGGCCGCGTGGTCAGAACAGATCTGGAAATCTCGGAGGAAGGAAGGAGAGGCGCAAGAAAGGGGATCTGAGCAGCAGCCGGAGAAAGCAAGAAGCAGGGCCTAGGCGGATGCCACTCCTTTATCAATTCACGCGGTTACTGAGGTGCCCACGTCCAATCAATCGCCAGCCGTCGCCCAAGGCCGCAGGCTGTTAGGGCCCGCGGCGCTTCGCTCTTGCCCTTCCGCCTCCCTGCACGGCCAAGTCCGGGCGCGCCTCGGTCCTGGGGCTACTGTTGGTCTTCTGGGAACGGGGGTCCCCAGACTTGCCTGCCTGCGGCCTGCGGCGTGGCTCAAAGGGGGGCCCAGCACGGCCCATCCTCACCAACACAAACCGAAGACCCTCGTGAGGGGCCAAGCCTCGCGAGGCGGACGACACAAAGCTTCCTCAGGCGCGGCCTCGTCAGGTTGGCTCACGAGGAGGCGGAGAGATCAAGGCGGGGTAGCTCACGAGGAGCCCGTGACGCAAGCCATGACGACTCAGGGCGCCAGGCGGGTGCCAGCCCGCACAGCGTCCTCCTTTCCTCTTTGGTGCAAAGGGGGCAAGCGCAGCCGTGGAGTACCGAGGCATCAGGCAAAGGTTGCCATTTCGGTGCAACGAGACCAAGACCAGGAGGACTACGAGACGGAGGTCACCATGGAGCCCAAGACGGCGTCATCACCAGAGCTTTGCGCACGCGAAGACTACTTTTGTCAGGATAGTTGATACTTGTTGTCCCCCTTCAAATTAGCCCGCCATTGTTGGCTCCCTTCCCGCTCAATATTTGGGAAGAGGACCAGGGCCTCTATAAATAGGACCAGCCACCCACACAGCAAGGGTTTTTTTGGGGGGTTTTGGTTTTGGGGGGTCCCGATTCGGTCGGTCGAGAGGGAGAGAGAGAGAGAAAGGTGGCTTAACTCCTCCCAGCAGTTCATCGCCTCAGCCAAGAACAGACCCTCGCGAGGCTGTTCTTCCTTGTATTGTTCATCATCACCAGCCCAAGAGGCAATCCACACACCACACACTGGAGTAGGGTATTACACCACAACGGTGGCCCGAACCAGTATAAACCCTGAGTCTCTTGTGTTGTTCTTTCCTGAGTTTAGATCCTAGCACGGCGGAGGGGTGCAGGAAGGTAGGAGGGAAAATCTCCACGCGCACCCCAGTGTTCGAACCACAAGGGTCTGCCGGAACCCAAAATCCAACAGTGGTAGGTGTTGCAAGAACTAGGGCTGTCTCTACTTGTTTGGTGGCATCTATTTGTTTCTGTTTGGCTTTTTTTGCAACTCGTGTAGCATGGGATGCCGTGTTTGTAGAATTTTCCGCTGGACTTTGACCTTTTATTGCACGATCAGTACCAACAGAAAATGCAAGATTCATCTGCTTCTCATTCCCTACCATTCCGTCTTTCTTCCTCTTTCTCTCTGCCATGTTAAGTCAAGCAGCCAAGAAAAATGAATAACAATTTAGTTCTTCAGGACAAATTGATGCATGATGCAGACGAACTGAACTTTGATGTTAGACAACCACATGATAGGAGGATGTAATATGTATCAAAAACAGGACGGAAGAGATAACCAGAACTATGATGTGTAAACTAAGAAGAAGACATTTCACCAAATTAGAAGCAATGCAATGGAAGGTAGACACCATATGAAAGATGCTACAAATATCGCTCTGCCAAGTTAATAGTGTCTCATCATAAATGGCGTTTAAACAAATGTGAAGCAGTACAAGAAATAAATCATATGCAAGATGCAAACAACATCACACTACCATGTTAGAGGTCTCTCGTCATTAGTGCCATTGCATATTCACAGCATTGCATATTCACAACTTATGATGTGTAAACTAAGGAGAAGGCATTTCAACAAATTAGAAGCAATGAAAGTTAGACACCATATGAAAGATGCAACGAATGTCACTCTACCAAGTTAAAACTGTCTCGTCATAAGTGTCATTTCAACAAATTAGTAGTACAAGCTAGAAAAGAATGTGAGATGTAACCTATATCACACTCCGAAGTCAAATGTGTCTTATGATAAGTGATTGTTGCAGGTTACACAACAGTAGTAATTTGATGCAAGAACATGGTGTGATAGACAGATATTGTATGTTCTAGAAACAGGAACACGTGTCTTATTCAAGTATAATGTGTAAAGTAAGCAGATGGAATTCAACAAAATTAGAAGCAATACAAGCTAGACATCACACATAACATGCAACCACATATAACAGTGGCAAGTTAGAGGGAGCATCGGTGATGCTGCACTAGGGGAGACGTGCTCATCATAAACACAGCTTTGTTTTGTGTCTATGCATGTGTTGTCTTAGAAATCATCTTGGGGTGTGGAGGAGTAGAAACTGTAGAGGCCCTCCGTTCAGAAGGAGCACCTTTATCCGCTGCCTTGCTAACTTCCTTCCGTTTTATTGATTTTGAATTGTCAAGTAAATCCGGACAAGAAAAAGCAATAAATTCTCTCTTCCGAACTCATTCATGCATGATACTAACAATCACTACTTTGATGTAAGGCAAACACATGATACCAGGATGGAATATGTACGGAAAACAGGATAGCATGGCATGTTCACAACTGTTTGTGTAAACTAAGCAGAAACCATTCCAGCAAATAAGAAGCAATGCAAGCTAGACACCACGTGAAAGATGCAACCAATATGACTCTGCCAAGTTAAAAGCGTCCCATCATAAATGGAATTTCAAAAAATTAGAGGCAGCGCATGCTATAAATCACATGCAAGATGCAACTAATATCGCACTGCATATACTAAAGGTGTCTCGTCATGTTGATTGATGCGGGATACAAAAAAACAATAGTTTTATGTAAGGACATGCTTAATAGACAGATGTACTATGTACTAAATACAGGAAGGCATGTCACATTAACATGTATAATGTATAAGCTAAGCAGACTAGCACATGCAGTTTAACCATATTGGAAGAATTACAATCTAGACACCATATGCAACATACAACCACATATCACGCTGCCAAGTTAGAGCAAGCACCTGCAATGCTAGTGTAGGGGAAATGCTGTAATCAACTACAGAGCTACGTTCACTATCTTCATCTAGCATTTATGTTTCTTGAGAATCATGTCGGGAGGCTGACGCTGCATTCTTTAAATGAGGAGTAGTCCCCTTGCCTGCCTGCCTCGTCATAAGTGATTGATGAGGGATACACAAGAACATTAGTTTGATGTAAGAACATGGTTAATACACAGATGTACTAGTATGTACCAAAAACATTAAGGCATGTCATATTCAAAGGTATAATGTGTAAGCTAAGCAGATGCAATTTAACCAAATTGGAAGCAATACAAGCTAGACATCCGGCTGGAGTGGTGAGCATGATAATCTAGGACCTGAGAGCCTGGTGGGAGGCGGCTGCTTCACCACCATCGCAACTTTTTAGTTGGCTTCCAGGTGATGCCAATCATTGCTGGGCTTGTCACTGGCTCGGCCAGTGCCCTGACTAGCTATTTTTCTTCTGGTGCTCACAGGATGGTGGTTCATGTAAAAATATATCTTTCCTTATCTTGCCGACTTTGGCCTTTCGAATACAAGCTAGACACCATATGGAACATGCAACCACATATGACACCTCGAAGTTAAAGCAAGCACCTGGGATGGTGGTTCATTGCGAGCAAGGTCATCAACTCCAGAGCTATGTTTACCGTCTCCATCTGCTGAAACTACACCCTTTGTAGCATTGTAACGTATCTTGCCTACACGCAAACGAAGCTGGAGCGACTTATCTCTTTTCTTTTTGGCTTGTCTCATGGTAGAAGAGTCTGAAATACCCTTGCATAAAAACACAATAGTGAGAGTAAGGGTGAAGTGTGTGCAGAACTAGTGCACTGTAAAAGTAGCAGATAGCAAGTGGCTGAAAAATAAATGACAGGAGACATATGATAGCTCTACAACATTGCATGGCAAAAAAATTAGATTCTACTCCGTATGATTTTGTAATATATGAGCGCAGGAAATGCAGGTATTCCTCCAGCACACCACCACATGTGGTCATATCTAAGATAACAGTCGACTGAAAATAAATAGGTTAGTCAATTTTTTTAATGAACAGTCTGATCTATAAGGAACGGGCAGATGGCCTTCGTCTACCTCCTGCCAGTCACTGTTGATGATCTTTCTCGAACCGCCAGTGACCACCGGCCCAGACCCCTACCTCTGCTGCCCCGCCCTCCCATCGACCTCACACCACCGCCATTCTTGGCAGCGCCCCCAGGCTATCCCTTTAATCTCGGCCGACCTCCAGATCGGGCGCCAGTATCTCTAGGCCGCACACGCCCCTAAGATAACCACCAAGGCGCTGCTTCCCCGGCGTAATAGGCGTACTAGCGCCTGTTATGCCGGGGAATGCTTCAGTTAATTGGGAATCAACTGGCCAGAAATTGAAATTCAGGGGGGCGATGGACCTCTAGCTAAGGTGAAATAGTATATGAGGAGAAACCTTGTGCATCGCGAGTTACTAGGAACATCTAGTATCAAGAAGAAGCGGTCAACTAGTGTCTTCTATGGGATGAATACCGTGCAAGCAGAGAAGTAAAATTTGCACGAATAAGGGAAGAGGAGTACCTTTTTCGGTTGCCGGTGTGGTCACCTCCACATGTCGCGCCGATCTTCTTCTTTTTACCGGGGAAACGGATGTTCTGGAGGGTGCAGGCTTGGACGAACCCATGGCCAAATTGTTTACCGTGTTGTCATGGCCGTATGTCGGCGGAGGGGAAGCAGATCCGAGGCGGCGAAGGACGGCGTAGCAGGAACAGCTCCGGTGCGGTGGAGGGTGGCGAAGTTGGAGCGGCATCGGTGAGGCGCAGGACGGCGTGGTTGAACTGGCTCGGGTATGGACGGCTCGGCCTCGGCTTGAACTACTAGCCGTGGAGGGCGTTGCGGTTGAGGTTGTGGTGGACGATGAAGTTGGGGTATCGGCTCCGGCGTGATGGAGGAGGGCGGCGGTTGATGGGTGGGATGGGGTGGCGGATGGAGGACACCGGGGTTTCACGGCTGGTGGAGAGGTATGTTTGGCACCCACGGAGTATGAATGGGGAGTCGGACAGGTGGGGGGAACCATGTTTCGGTCTGGGACGCGCTTGTTTTTCGATTTTTTGAACAGAAGATGGGACGCGCTTGTTTGAAATTTGGGGAAAGTACAAACTTTGCCCCCCTCTTAAATTTCAGACCTACTGCGGGTCGGGGGTAGGATGGTAATCCCAGGTGTCCCAAATAGTGGGCGGGACGATTTCGGCCGCGCGCATGTGTGCTTAGGCGGCCATTGTGTATGAATGTTTTTCGGATGCGGTTGTGTGGCGTCTAGATAAGCTACAAACCTACCTCGGTTTAGACCTTTGGACGTCAGGCCGGTAGGTTTCACGGGTCGGAGTTATTAGAAAAGTAATTTCCTTGTACTACCAAACATTGGTCTCACACGGTTTCAGGTGAGTAGAGGCTCTTTTGGCGCTTCGTTTGAAATTTTGATACACAAGCATTCACGTTTAGAGTACTCCTGAACAATTAGGATTGACCTAAATAGACAATGTTATATTTGACCTTGTATGTTTGAAAACCTCATTAAATTATCCGCTTCTTTTTGAAATTTTGACACTTGAAAATCCTATAACTACGATTATTTTGGAATGGAGGAGCTAAATTTGAATCTATTTTGTACATGACTATATATGCTATTATGTACAAAATTAGAGCAAAGATTGGTGCCCCCATAATTTAGGTATGGTTTACAAATGCCATGATATAAAATTCAAATAATTGAATGGACTTCATGTTGAATTCGAGTTTTTTAAACCACCTTAAGTTGAATTCAAATGTATGCTAGTTCATAGGTAGCTATTTATAGTGTCCATTGTGTAACTTTCATATGTATAATGTGCTTTACACACACAACATGAACTATACTCAGGTTTATATTCAATTGCTAAAGCGATGCATTGTCTGGAGTTCAAACTACTAACTATGTGGGTCAATTGTGTCGAATAATAACATAGACATGCTCAAATTCGATAGAATCTAGATGTCTGATGGATCGATGACCGCTCCTTACGCGAATTGCAAATATCAAGATCCCATCCTAATATTTGGATACAATTTATATCTTTAATCAATGTGCAGAGCAGTCTTTTACGTGTAGTTTCACTCTCCATCGGTGGTCTCTCACACATGCTCACACACTCTCTCCCGAGGTGTCTTTCTCGCACACATGCTCTAGATATAACCCTCCCTCCCTCTCGTAACCATTTACAACTATTTCCACTAACCTTTATCACAAGCACTCTTCCTCTCGCAAACATACACACGCACAATCCTCATTGACCCTTTATATATACATGGACCTGCCTACGTGCCTCATGTACGCACATTATCTTTACGCCTGTCTCTCACGCATTGTATCACACCTCTCTTCCTAATCGACGAGTATGATTCTAGCAGAGCATTCTGTAGGATGCCCCTTAAAGTTAGGTTGGATGAATAGTAATATCAGAGATAAAGGGGTTACCTTAGTCCGAGAACCTAGGGTTACAAATCCTAGCCGGCTTTGTTAGTGGACACAGAGTCCTTCACAATTCTACTATCTTTGTCTTGTACGACTAGTCATCCATGGGTCTTCCTAAATGCGTCACGGGCCGACCAATGTGGCGCATGATGGAACCGAACGAAGGGCCTCACCTCGACCCACCGGACCTCACGCCGTGACACACCCTCTGCCCTCATGTCTCATTATCTCCTCACACCCACACATACCAACACAAACACCACGCATAGAAAATTTCTCCTGGTGCCTCTATTCCCTCCCCCCCTTGCATATACACACTCAAGGGAATGGAATCTCTTGTCATGACATCATATTCGTCTCTCTCACTCTAGACCACTCTCATTTCTCGTGCTATCTCTCCCACGCCCCCCCGTTGGCCCCTTTATCCATGCCTCTCTCGAATACGTAATACACACACATACCTCTCTAGGCCCCGCCAAATGCATCAACTACACATTCACACATGTTACATCACGTACCCCATTGATCTAAAAAGCCCTTTCTTCACGTTTATTTCGCATACAATATTCCTTTTGAATAAAGTGTGGCCAAAAAATTATTTTTAGAGTTTCTACATATATACAACATTACGAAGTTATATGGAGGAGTACGAACGATAATTTGCGTTGCATGGTGCCCACAATGATATTTATTCCGCACTGTGAATTTGTATATTTTTATCCTATATACAAAGTTAGTCATAATAAAGAGAAACGAAGAGCATCTCTCTCTCCATCGCATACCCCCCTGTAGGCCCCTTTCACGTATGCACACAAAACTATCTCCAGGTCCTCTAAAAGTAAGCCCCCAGAAAATTCACACATGTTTCATCTTTCTCTCGCGATATATGCAATAACGATCATTGTATTTGAAGTGAAAGCACGATACGTACATTGGACTCAACACTAGTAGGGAAAAGCCTATAGACAGAATCTTACCAGCAGCGCTCTTTAAAATTAGGCGCTGCTGCTAAGTAGCAGTAGCGCGGGTTTTTGACCCTTGCTACTACTAAGTTGATAGCAGTAGCGCTGGTTTTTTACCCTCACTACTACTAAGCGGTCTCTACCGTGCCCCCCGGGACATGCCATAGTAGTAGCGCGGGTTTTTAACCCTCGCTACTACTAAGTTGATAGCAGTAGCGCTGGTTTTTACCCCTCGCTACTACTAAGCGGTCTCTACCGTGCCCCTGGGCCATGCCATAGTAGTAGCGAGGGTTATAAACCCGCCCTACTACTAAGTTTTTACCCCTCGCTACTACTAAGAGGTCTCAACCGTGCCCCTCCAGGACATGCCATAGTAGTAGCGAGGGATAAAATCCCTTGCTACTACTAAAGATCCCATTTTGAAACTCTACCCCCCTCCCCCCAGTGGATCGCCTTTTTAGTTTTGTAAAAAGCAAAAGAAAATGATAAAAACTTCAAAAATTAAAATCCTTAGAGATGTAGTTATGTTACTACATCTACTAGTTAGGAAAATTTAAAAACTTAAATTTGGACATGTTTTGCAAAAAGTGTAGGGAAAATGTAAAACGGCTATAACTTTTGCATACGATGTTAGAAAAACGTATAATATATCAAAATGTTTCAAAAATTAAAATCCTTCGAGATGTAGTTATGTTACTACATCTACTAGTTAGGAAAATTTAAAAACTTAAATTTGGACATGTTTTGCAAAAAGTGTAGGGAAAATGTAAAACGACTATAACTTTTGCATACGATGTGAGAAAAAAACGTATAATATATCAAAATGTTCAGCACGAAAATCCGCATACGATGGAGACTGCCTACGGCCTGTTTGCAAATTTTTAGAATCCTCAAATTCTAAAAGGAAAAAAAGTTATGCTTAAATTTCAGTTTTTTTTAATTTTGGTCAAATCTGGTCAAACTATGGTCAAACTACTTATTCAAGAAGTATTAGTGTTACTAAATAATTATTCAAGAATATTAGTGTTACTAAATAATTATTTCAGTTTTTTGGAATTTTGGTCAAATCCGGTCAAACTGTGGTCAAACTTTGGTTAAAATGTGGTCAAACTCCTTATTCAAGAAATATTAGTGTTACTAAATAATTATTGTTTTTTAGAACAATAGTTTTAAACTCAAATAGTGAAATGTGTGACTTCATGCTCAAGCTAAACTCCCGAGGGTTAATAGGATTGACATCTTACTATTGTTAGGAAAACAACAAGTGCAGACTTGGAATCGAGTGAGAATAGAACCCGGAAGTTAAGCGTGCTCAGGCTGGAGTAGTGAGAGGATGGGTGACCGTCCGGGAAGTTAGATGATTTGGAATGATGAGGGGTGATTAGAGATTAAATTGAGCAGCGATGAGGGTGATTAGATATTAGAGGTTAAAATAATTCAGAAATTTGAAAATTCGCGCAAAAAATTCGAAAAAAATTCCACGGGTTAGTAGTAGCGCGGGTTTTTACCCACGCTACTAGTAACGGACGTAGTAGTAGCGCGGGTGGCACCCGCGCTGTTGCTATACGTTAGCTGTAGCGCCCTATTAGTAGCGCCGGGCCCCGTGCTGCTAATAGGCCCAAAACCCACGCTGCTGCTAGGCTTTTCCCTAGTAGTGCAAGAATCCACTCATTACGGTCACCATTTACATTTAGTGGTTATTATACAGTCACGTACAACTCTGTATTTGCTCATGACATGACTAGTTGACCAGTTAAACGCTCCACGTGGCACCTCTAGTGTTGCATCAAATTATCTCACTACCATCGTGCCCACCTGTCGACTTGTATCTACTCTACATATACACTCTTATAAAATAGATAAAATACACTCTTATAAAAAATAGAGTTGGTGATGATGGTGTGCCTGCCATCCTGCAATATAGGCCGTCCGATTTATATCTGACGGATAGGAAAGAAACTATGGCAATTTTGCAAAAGGTACCCACACACCTCTCCACATTTGCAAATAAGGCCTTCCCTCGTTCATCATTTTCTCTCACAAGATAAACAAGTCATACAAATGCATCTTGATGTTACGTGCAATGCACGGGCATCTTGCTAGTAAGAATGAAAACAAACGACAAAAAATATTTGGATGGTGGTTCGAAGTCATGACCGCGGGCACGGCGGACAAGGTGGCCTTGTATTGGTATGCTGAGTCATTTGTTTTAACACATAGGAGCTGATGTGGTGATTATACACACACGCACGCATGCACACGAACTGCATCCATGCAACACATGCACCCATGCACACACGCAACACTCACACGTACACACACAGCCACGCACACACGCAACACTCACACGCAGGCACGCATGCATGCACACACTAGTACACCACACGACCAACACACACTCTCACGCTCAAGTGCTCAACCTACACGTGCATGCGCACACATCAGGCCCTGACAGACACATACACAACCAGGTGATTCCCGCGCACGGGTTGGAGCCTTGTCACGCCTGCGTAAATTTGTTTTTATCTGACCTTTTGCCTATGCGAACTGACAGGTGGGACCCACAAGGAACGTGGTCCATTTAACTAGTCAAGATGGTGCCACGCAGACTATTTGGCCGGTCAACAGAGTGCAATCCGATGCTGAACTGTGAGCAAGTGACCGTATAATCACCGCAAAACATATATAGTGACCGTAATCAGCTTATTCTGAAGTTCGGTGGCCGTATTTCGCTTTTCTCTCTGTAGGTCCTCCAAAACTACATCTCTACACGTTCTTGCATGTTACATCTAACAACTATGCAATACAGCACTACTACTACATTCTAACACAATAAATCATATGTGTTTTTAGTTTTACTAGATATCATATTGTTACTTATAATTATTCAGTTTGCATACATTAAAATTGCCTTTGAAATGTATGGCCAGTATCATCTACCGCGCGGGAAAAATCCCGCCCTTTCCTATTTAATCGGGTTTGTATCGATGGATCGTGCGAAACAGAAAAACTATAGTACTATACAGTACAAGTGACAGTTCACTCGGCCGTCGTGTCGTCTACTCCTCCGTCGTAAGAGTGGAGCGCTCGCTTTCATAAATCTTCTAGTCCCTTTCGCCGACATGTGGGACATCAAGCTACCGGGTCCACGTGCCATACCGGAATACAGTGAAGAGCAGCCGGGGTGAAGCACCCCAGTCATGGCGCCGGCATAGTAATGGGCAATGAGGCGTCAAATCACAAAGCTGCACCTTTCCCGCCGTTAAGTTTGAGGGACGAAGCAACCATCATTTCACTCGTTGCTGAATCCGCTTCTCCCTCATCTTCTTCAACTTAACCATGTATTGCTTCTGCCGTTGTTCTGCCTCATGTGGGACGCGGATAGGCTTGGTAAAGCACTGACACGTGGGACCGCATGTTAGCAAACCGCGAGGACAACGTCCTCCGAAAATAAGAATCCTAATCCTAGACTTACAAAGGGTACGTAGCTGCTATGTATACTTTCCATCTAATCTATATATGCCCCCCTGATTTTCAGGTGGGGTGGGCCTAATCCTCCCCTTTAATCCAATCAAATAGTCCCACATCACATCAGTTCATAACTTTACGTAAACCATTACGTGGATGTAGCATTGCTCAAATAAGAAACCTCCCCCGCCATCCGCGTGGCAAAATCACCTCCTTTTTACTAATCTTGATTCTATAATTTTTTAGATCAATATAATTGAGATTTGTATAGATAGCACACAGGAGCAAAACCAAGTGGTACGGTTAAGGGCATCCACAATGTGTAGCCAAATGTGAAAATAGCTTTTGGCATCGTGGGAACCATTGTGGACGGTGTTGCCAAAGCCAAAAAGATGGAACCGAACCTCCCTGACTGATTGATTGAAGGAATAGAAAAATGAAACGTCTCTCCTCTTTCTCCCATGCTTGGACGCATGTAGTACAGTATAGAGCACAGAGTCTACTCCCATGTCCCTTCTATCACAAATCACAAAGTAGTGAGGCGTCAAATCACAAAAGCACGGATGAAGCAGGTGCAAGATGAAGGTAAACCACGGGATATGGCATCAGCTGTGTACGTCTTGGACAAGGTAAAAAGAAAAGAATTCTGCGAGGTCCTGTCACGTGTGAGATTCCCACATGGATTTGCTTCCAACCCTGAAAGGAGAGTCAGTGCAGATGGAAACAAGGTACAAGGGTTGAAAACTCATGACTGCCACGTCCTTAGAGGATTGGGCTGCCCTGACTTATATAGAGCAGTTGCAGAGTTGGGACAATTCTTCAGGGAACTCTGCAGTAGGAATATCAGGATAGATGCTTTGGAGCGTCTTAGAGACAAGATACCAACTATCCTATGCGACCTTGAGAAGATATATCCTCCAGCCTTCTTTGATGTGATGGTGCATTTGGCTGTTCACCTACCTGATGAGGCACTACTTAGAGGTCCAGTATAGGTTGGCTGGATGTACCCTATTGAAAGGCGGCTAGGCACTTTCAAGGGCTATGTTAGGAACAGAGCTAGACCCGACGGTTCCATTGCAGAGGCCTACATTGCTACAGAAGCGTTGACATTCTGCTCAAAATACATTGAAACAGCTGATCCGCTTAGCAAAGAGGTGGGTGAAGACAATCGCGGGCTCAATGTTTTCAATTATTCTATTCGAGTTACAGGGAAGAGTTGACAAGAGGACAAACCTAAAGATTTGGACAAAATGGTTTGGTATGTGTTGAATAACTGTCCTAACATACTACCTTATATCAAGTAAGTGCAGTACTGCAGCTTATACATCGTAATCTACTAAACTTGCAGCACATTCTTATATATTTAGATGTGTGACGTGATCACTATGTTGTGCAGCATCTACAAAAGAGGAGTTACTGACGCAAAAATCCAAGAAACATTGACAAACTGGTTATGGCAGGATTTGCGAAATGGTTCAAGAACCATGTAAGCTTTTGAAGTGCACTGTCAGTTTTTTAATATATTGAGTACATAAGATGATCAACTTGTCTATTTTCTAACCATAGGTTAAGAAGCTGCGGGGGGATGGGCAGGCAGTTGATGATGCCCTTTACTCACTAGCAATGGGTCCGGATACTCGGTTAAGACATTATGATTCTTGTGTTGTTGGAGATGTGCGCTACAACACCCTTGCACGAGACGAAGGCAGGAAGACACAAAACAGTGCCATCATGAGCACGGATACATATGACAAAGAGACAACTGAAATGTATTCTAACATAACAGACATTGTTCAGTTGCAGTATATCTCCAGTTTCGAGGATCATCGGTGTGTGGTTCTGTTGTGCTGTTGTTGGTATAACATGTTTTCCAGGATTGCAAAACCCAGAGCTGATGATTATTTCAAATCCATCGATGTCGAGGCGGCGTACCAGACCAACGAGCCTTTTATTTTGGCAAATCAAGCAACACAGATATTTTTCTTGGAAGGCACATTTGCACGTAGCAATGACTGGAGAGTATTGCAAAGGTTTGAGTAGAGGAATTCGTTTAATGAAGTTGCACGACAAGATGATGCTTACACTGCTCCTGATGTACAAGATAACACAGATGTTCCTAATGTCTTTGAGAACCATCACGTCAATGACACCGGCGAAAAGATTGCCTGTCATGCTGTGGACATACAAGAGTTGATCAAGAAGAAGCCAACTTTCGAGGACATTGATGACGAAGAAGAAGATGACACCGTGGGGAATTACGATTCAGACTGATACACATGGCGAAGATGTTGACGCTGCTGCTGCGGATTATGATTACATTGCTTTTGTCGTATTTGCCTGTCAGAAGACATTTTTTTATCTACTATGTGAAATTGTGTTTGCTATGAGAACTGAAACCTGATGAACATGTTGTTTAGTATTTTGCTGTGAGAACATCACTTGTTATGTATGCTGATTTGTGTTTGGTGATTGTATGACAACTAAAACATGATAACATTGTTGTTTAGTTGTACTCATATTTGGCTGTGAAACTTGAATTTGATGACATAGTTTGCTGTTGGACTGCAATTTGCTCAACGTCTTCGAATGAGAACAAAGCTGACCCGACAGGGCCTCTGCTATTTATTTATTTATTTATATGAGAAAAAGGGGATACCCCCTGATTTCCGTTAATAGAAATCATTAGATGTTCACAACACTACGCCCAGCCTGCTACATAGGTTTCATTCATTACTAGTTTCAGCAAAGTGTTCATGTCATAGCCACTAAATACATCACGAGTGCTACATACACTGCAAATAAAGAGACAATCATCCTATAGAGCACATCGATTTTGCCCATTATCTTCACAAGCTCTTTCATCTCCTCATTGCTGTCAAGGCTGTTCAGCAGCTATTGCTTGACCATGATCAGAGGAACCGCATCTTTAACCTTCTGCCCTGCATCTTCCTGTTCTGCCGTTCCTTCAGTTACTTGTCCAACACCCCAACCTGCTAGTATTGGGATTCCTCGGCTAACCAAATAATCAGCGTAGTTGCATTCCCCCAGATCAGCAACTTCCCAGAAATACAAATCACATGAATCTTCCCTTTTCTGCATGAATCAAATTGGAAGATCATCAACCAAACTATTAAAAAAATCAGCAACTGAAAGCAGTAGAACAACAATTAAACATATTATTACACCATTATTCGCGCATTTGTAGAAGAGCCAGGGTTGCGGATTGTGGTTGAGACGCGACGGATGACTCTGTGTGATTTGCTGCAGTGGCACCACACCAACGACAGTGGGTTGCGATGAGCAATCGGCTGCAGTGCGCGTGCCGGCGGGGGTGTGATGAGACCCACAGGCGATGGTACAGGTGGCGACTTGGCGCATATCTGGTTGTTGCCTACTGAAGAGCAGGTGGACGAGCAGCCAACGGACATGGTTGCTGCGGCTAGAGCTTCTGATGCTAGGTAGAGTAAGTAGAGAAGAGGAGAAGTGAACGTTGGATATGTAAGTTTCATTACTTGCAGAGTAGCATAGCACCATATATAGGGGCTGTTTGGATTGTGACTATGTTTGCCTTATGTTGCCACATTACTTTTTGCCACACTTGCCTAACTTGAGTTGTTCAAATTGTTAGCCACACTTTGGCTTGCCTAAGGGAATCTTGCCACACTTTTTATGTCTATGACATGTGGAGTTTACTTCTCATAAAAAATCTTGCCTTAGGTGTGGCTAGAACCAAACACCCACCAAACTTGGTCAAACTTGCCTAAGGTGAGGTGTGGCAAAGTGTGGCAATATGTGGCTGGAAACCAAACAGCCTCATAGTCATAGTCTAGGTTTGGATTCGAACCAGCTACCGGAGCACGTCTTTCTTTTTTCTAAAACTCGGCAATGTCTCTTTACTGGTACACTAGCTTGTTCTGTACGCCTTCCCAAGTCTTTGATTTTCTTTCTATATATAAAAAAGTATGCTACTTGGTGTCCGCTTAGTCAACAAACAATTGTGCCAACCTTGACCGTTGGATTGACATTCAATGTCTATCGCATTTCTTTAGTCTCTTCTTCCTCGAGCCGCCAAAGCCAATCTAGCATCGGCGGGACCGCCTGCTCCCGCCTCCCACGGCTGGCTGTGATCTTCCCCGGCTCCTGTTCGTTCCCGTCCGAGGCCTCACCATCGTCCTCCGCCTTGGTTCGCTCGCCGCGGTGCCGCCCTCCGGTGTTGTCAACATGGTCAACAACCGAGAGGAATAAGAAGATGACTGTACATGGTGAGGATGACAGTAGGGACCCAGCAGTGCGCGTAGTAATTTACTTTTTTCGGGACAGAGAAGGGTATCAACTGGGTTGTGCGGGGCTCGTGACACGTCTAGCCCAGGCTTTTATTTCATATGTTTAGCACATGACTAGCCCAGTTTGTTTTTTCCTTTCTAAAAATGGCTAGCCAGCTATTTTGTTTTTTTGCAGAATAACCAACGTAGGCCTACTTGCTTTTCTACGCCCTGCTGGGCCGGAAATCTTTCAAGACGAGGAGGGATGCATTTTGCCCAGAAAATGGGCTATAAGTAATAATAAATGGGTTGTAAAATGAAAAAATACAACAAACAGGCAATTAGTTCCAAAATATTGTTTTCTTTCGGATTTTGATATTTTAAATTTCATTGTGTTTGTGCGGGTAAAATTTCATTGAATTTAAATTAAAGTATATTTAGATTTAAATTTAATTTGAATCTGGCTAGAAATTTCGGGCTGTATGCTGTTTGGGATAGATTTGGGGGCTGACTTGTGGGTCTACTAGGTTGACGTGTACTTTGGCTTTGTCAACTTAGTCCACAAATGATTCTAGCAGCAATGACTGTTGGATGTTAATCCAACGGCCGTGTTGCTTCTTCAATATCTGAACTTATTGCTCCAGCCGCCCAAACTAGCTCCGGTGGGACTGCCTGCTCCCGCCTCCCGTGGCCGGCTGTGCTGCAGCATAGGACGCACCGCCCCACCCTACTTCATTGCTGGTCAGGCCATTCCTCTACTCACCCACACCTCCTATTATTTTTTGGTGATGGCAGCCGGACCAGTAAACCCTCGTACTCCCCATCGTGTGGGCAACCATTGTCGAGTCTTCCCCGGCTCCGTGTCGTTCCCTTCCTAGGCCTCACCGTCGTCCACCGCCATGGTGCTCTTGGCGTGGCCTGGTCAACGTGGTCAACGAGCGACATCCACCGGCCATGGACTGTACGCGCAAAATAATGATTCCTCCACCTGGCAGCCGGGACCCATCGGAAGGGCCTCCGTATTTCGTGAAAAAAACGTCCCCCCTGCTGACATGTCGGACCCACCAGCTATATCTTCACACGCAAGGAAGTGCCTCCTTATTACGCACAAAAAATGAATACCCCCTGCTAGCTGGGACCCACCATTGTGGGAGGCTGACTTGTGGGCCTACAAAGTTGACGGGGACGGAGGGCTTTGTCAACTTAGTCACTATGAACGATTCTAGCTCCAGTGACCGTATGATGTCCATCCAATGGCCGTAGTGCTTCTTCAACCTCTGGTCTTCTTCCTCCAGCCACCCAAAGCAGCGCCGGTCTTGCCGCATGCTCCTGCCTCCCATGGCCAGCTGTGCTACCGCGGGGGCCTCACCGCCCTCTAATATTCCCACCGCTAGCCAGGCCCTGCGGCAACGGCAGCCTCACACCGCAGCCGAACCAGTGAACCCTCGTACTCCTCTCCGCACGGGCTTCCACTGCCGCGTCTTCCCCGGCTCCGCGTCGTCCCCTTCCTAGGCCTCGTCGTCGTCCATCGCCATGGTGCTCTCCGCGCGGCGTGGTCAACATGGTCAAGGAACGACTTCCATCAGAAGAGTACTGTACGTGGAGATGCTAACAGCTGGGTCCACGGCCACAACCCAGTTTTTTTGTGATTTGCCAAGTAAGTCGCTTTGTCAGGCCTGTTGGGCTGCAAATCTTTCAAGACGAGGAGAGCTTTCATTCGGCTGGCCGAGAAAATGGCCCATCAGTAATGAGAAACGGGCTGTACATTTTTGAAACACATCAAACCGGCAATCAAATATCTTTTTTCATTTCGAGAGTTGAAATTACATTAATTTTTATGCGTGGAGAATTTGTTGGATTTTATATTGATATACATTTATTTGTAAAATCAGTTTGAATGTGAGTCAAAATTTCGGGATTAAAAACAGTTCGGGCCACACCGAAATATGCAAAATTTCATATAATTTTTTAACCGTGGCCACAATATGGGCTGTAATGCTAACAAAAAGAATATGGGCTCCAAAAAAACATTAATAATTAGCAAATGGGCTGTAAATTATTAGAAATAATGGCAGATGGGTTGTATGCTGTTTTCCATAGATTTGAGGCTTTCCTAAAAAAGGTTGACGCACAAGCAGTGACTGTTGGATGGCCATCCAACGGCCGTCGTGCTTCTTCACTCTCTGCTCTTCCTGCTCCAGGTGCTCAAACAGGCGCCAGCGGGACTTCCTGCTCCCTCCTCCCCGCGGCTGGCTTTGCTGCTATGCAGGCCTCACCGCCCCACTGTACTCCCATCGCTGGCCTAGCCATCCCTCTACTCACCCACATCTGCTGTTATTCTCCGGCGACAACAGACGAACCAGTAAACCCTCTTACAATCGTACTCCCCTTCACGTGGGAAATAACTGCCGAGTCTTCCCTGCCTCCGTGTCATTCCCTTCCTAGGCCTCGCCATCATCCACCGCCCTGGTGCTCTCGGTGCGGCCTGGTTAACATGGTCAATGACCGACATGCATCTGAAGTGCACATTACGTGGAGAGGCCGACAGCTGGGTCAACGGCCGCATGCAAGGAAATGCCTCCTTATTACACGCAAAATAATGATTCCTCCACCTAACATCAGGGACCCACCGAAAGGGCCTATGTATTTCACGGAAAAAATGTTACCGCCACTGACATCTCGGACCCACCAGCTATATCTTCGCATGGAAGGAAGTGCCTTCTTATTACGCACAAAAAAATGAATACTCCCCCTGTTAGCTAGGACCCAATATAGTGGCAGGCTGACTTGTGGGCCTACTAAGTTGACGGGGACGGAGGGCTTTGTCAACTTAGTCAATATGCACGATTCTAGCTCCAGTGACCGTACGATGTCCATCCAACGACCGTAGTGCTTCTTCAACCTCTGGTCTTCTTGCTCCAGCCGCCCAAACTAGCGCCGGTCGTGCCTCGTTCTCCTGCCTCCCGTGGCTGGCTGCGATGCGGCGGAGGCCTCGCCGCCCCCTACTACTCCCACCGCTGGCCAGGCCATCCCTCTACTCACCCACACCCCCTGTTATTCTGCGGCGACGGCAGCCTCACACCGCAGCGAACCAGTGAACCCTTGTACTCCTCTACGCGTGGGCATCCACTGCCGCGTCTTCCCCGGCTCCATGTCGTCCCCTTCCTAGGCCTCGCCGTCATCCACCGCCCTGGTGCTCTCGGCACGGCGTGGTCAACGTGGTCAAGGAACGGCTTCCATCAGACGTGGATTGTACGTGGGGAGGCTGACAGCTGGGTCCACGGCCGCAGCAAGGAAGTGCCTCCTTATTACGTGCAAAATAATTATTCCTCCACCTAACAGCGGGGACCCATCGGACGGGCCACCGTATTCGCCCCCCTGACTGTTGGGACCCACCAGCTGCATCTTCGCACGCAAGGAAGTGCCTGACAGTCGAGACCCACCTGGTCGAAACGTACGTAGCATTGTCATTCTGGTCGTGAACGTGTACGTACATATATACTGGTGGATGTAGAGGCGCGCACATGTCGTAGTAGAGGCGGCCAGGGTGCAAGAAAGAAAATACGGCTACGTATGTGTACATACGGGCGGGGTCTCGAACGCCTACTCGCGCATACGTACGGCCAGGGCTCGTGTACATGGCTGGGTCGAAACAGAGAAACATCGTCATCGTCGTGTTCATGGGGAGGCAACGGAATGGGTTGTATTCATCGGGAGGCAACGAAATGTGTCGTGTTCATCGGGAGGGCTTGGACGGAACAGGCGATGGAAACGAGGCCTGGCGTACCGCAGAACAGAGGAAACGGATTAAAAACAGTTCGGACCGCACCGAAATATGCAAAATTTCATATAATTTTTTAAACGTGGCCACAATATGGGCTGTAATGCTAACAAAAAGAATATGGGCTCCAAAAAAACCTTAAGAATTAGCAAATGGGTTGTATGTTATTTTCCACAGATTTGAGGCTTTCTAAAAAAAGGTTGACGCACAAGTAGTGACTGTTGGATGTCCATCGAACGACCGTCGTGCTTCTTCAATCTCTGCTCTTCCTGCTCCAGCCGCTCAAACAAGCGCCGGCGGGACTGCCTGCTCCCTCCTCCACGTGGCCGGTTGTGCTGCCGTGCAGGCCTCACCGCCCCACCGTACTCCCATCGGTGGCCTAGCCATCCCTCTACTCACCCACACCAGCTGTTATTCTCCGGCGACGGCAGACGAACCAGTAAACCCTCGTACAGTTGTACTCCCCTCCGCATGGGAAACAACTGCCGAGTCTTCCCTGCCTCAGTGTCGTTCCCTTCCTAGGCCTTGCCGTCGTCCACCGCCCTGGTGCTCTCGGCGCGGCCTGGTCAACATGGTCAACGACCGACATGCATCTGAAGTGGACTGTACATGGAGAGGCCGACAGCTGGGTCCACGGCCGCACGTAAGGAAATGCCTCCTTATTACGCGCAAAATAATGATTCCTCCACCTGAATCAGGGACCCAACGAAAGGGCCTTTGTATTTCGCGAAAAAACATTACCGCCGCTGATAGCTCGGACCCACCAGCTATATCTTCGCACGCAAGGAAGTGCCTCCTTATTACGCACAAAAAAATGAATACTCCCCTTGTTAGCTAGGACCCAGTATAGTGGCAGGCTGACTTGTGGGCCTACTAAGCTGAAGGGGACGGAGGGCTTTGTCAACTTAGTCAATATATGCATGATTCTAGTTCCAGTGACCGTGTGATGTCCATCCAACGGCCGTAGTGCTTCTTCAACCTCTGGTCTTCTTGCTCCAGCCTCCCAAACCAGCGCCGGTCGTGCCTCGTGCTCCTGCCTCCCATGGCTGGCTGCGATGCGGCGGAGGCCTCACCGCCCCCTACTACTCCCACCGCTGGCCATGCCATCCCTCTACTCACCCACACCCCTTGTTATTCTGCAGCGGCGGCAGCCTCACACAGCAGCGAACCAGTGAACCCTTGTACTCCTCTACGCGTGGGCATCCACTGTCGCGTCTTCCCCGGTTCCGCGTCGTCCCCTTCTTAGGCCTCGTTGTCGTCCACCGCCCTGGTGCTCTCGGCGCGGCGTGGTCAACGTGGTTAAGGAACGACTTCCATCGGATGTGGACTATATGTGGAGAGGCTGACAGTTGGGTCCACGGCTGCAGCAAGGAAGTGCCTCCTTATTACGTGCAAAATAATTATTCCTCCACCTGACAGCAGGGACCCACCGGACGGGCCACGGTATTTCGTGAAAAAAAGGTTTCCCCCCTAACTGCCGGGACCCACCAGCTACACCTTCGCACGCAAGGAAGTGCGTCCGGGCAAAAAAACAAAACGATTCGCCTCCCTGACTGCTGGGACCCACCAGCTACATCTTCGCACGCAAGGAAGTGCCTGACAGTCGGGACCCACCTGGCCGAAGCGTACGTAGCATTGTCATTCTGGTCGCAAACGTGTATGTACATATATACTGGTCGATGTAGAGGCGCGCACGTGTCGTAGTAGAGGCGCGTACGTGTCGTAGTAGAGGCGCGCATGTAGGATGTACATGTATGTACAGTGGCCAGGGTGCAAGAAAGAAAATACAGCCACATACGTACATATAGGCAGGGTCTTGAACGCCTACTCACGCATACGTACGGCCATGGCTCATGTACATGGCTGGGTCGTAACGGAGAAACAACATCGTCATCGTGTTCATGGGGAGGCAACGGAATGCATCATGTTCATGGGGAGGCAACGGAATGCGTCGTGTTCATGGGGTGGCAACGGAATGCGTCGTGTTCATCGGGAGGCAATGGAACACATGGGAGCCAACCGGCTGGGTCGGAACGGAATGCATGGTCGTGTTCATCGGGAGGGCTTGGACGGAATAGGCGATGGAAACGAGGCCTGGCGTACCACAGAGCGGAGGAAACAGACCTCCTACAGACGAAACAGGGGTCCTGTTGATCGGGAGGGGTTGTGGCATACCACAAAACGGAGGAAACGGACCTCCTACGGTCGAAACGGGGGTCCTGTTGATCAGGAGGGGTGTGGCGTACCGCAAAACGAACGAAACGGACCTCCTACGGTCGAAACAGGGGTCCTGTTCATCGGGAGGGGTGTGGCGTACCGCAAAACGGGACTCCATGGGATACTGTTCATCTCCACCGTCCACCTCCTCCAGCCTCCACGGGCTACCATCGACCTCCTCCAGCCTCCACGGGCTCCTGTTCATCCAGCCTCCACCGCGCGCTACTCCACTGGCTACTGTTGAACCACCCCTCCATTGTCTACTGTTCTTCCAGCCCTCCACACTACAGGGTCCTGTTCAACCACCCCTCCACGGGCACCCCTCCACGGTCTACTGTTAAACCAGCCCTCCACCACACCACGGGGTCTTGTTCATCCAGAGGCAACGCCACTGCTCACTGTTCATCCAAACCCCCCGCAACACTCACTGTTCATCCCAGAGTCAGCATCGATCGACTTTAGTTAGCAGCAGTAGCGAAGGAATCGCTCGATCGGGTTCAGTTAACAGCCATCGATCGATCGCTCGGGTTCAGTAACGCGTAGCCTGCAGTGCAATCGCTCGGGTTGAGTTAGAGCCCAATGCCTCGCTCGGGTTCAGTTAGAGCCAACGCCTCGCACAGACGCGCATACGTGTACGAGAGAAAAGCGCATCGCTCGGCCCCCGACCTCCCACCGTAACCGGGAACTCCTCGAAATTTTCCTCCTCCTCGCTTCTACCATGGTTTTTTGCGTCATGGACGGCCCAAAGAATGTCATGCAGCTGCGTCTCCGGCCCGCCCAGGACGAAAAGCCCATTTTCTGTCATGATTTTTTTGTCATAGAAGTAGGAGCCCACCACATCTATGATGATATCGGGTTTTCTCACAATTATCATCATAGAAGTGTCATATGTATGACAGAAAAAAATTCGTTCGGCCCAAAATGTCACATATGTGTCTTTTTTGTAGTGCTAGCAAGTGGCGGCTGAGCTCGCTCGAGGGTCGGGACCTGAGGACGCAGAGCACACAAGAGCATGGATAAGAGGGGGAGGCTCGCACGGGCCTAACCTAGCTACCCAACAGTGGTCGACGCACAAGTCTGGTGCAACACAGGAACCTGCTCCGGAATGCCAAGATAAGTCTTGCGCCTGGATCGACCCAGCGCAACGGCATAAGATCCTCGCCTTTCGTTGCCCTACTACGGCAACGTCGCCTCCCTTTCCCATTGTCAGGTAGCTGCTTGCGTGCTAAAGGGGACCTCTTGAGCATCGCTCCTCAGGAGCTCTTACTGGACCTCGGGCCGCTCACCTCCTGGCCTTGATCATGGCATCGCGGCCTAGCATACCAGCGACGGCTGCAGCCTGCCTGGGGACCGGGACCTGTCGGCATAGAGCACCAAGCTGCCGCGGGGTTGGAAAGGGGAGACCGAGCCTTTGCGTCCGCAAATTTTCATAATAAGGATAATATCAACAAAAGACATTACAAACCCTTTACATGCCCCCACGGGGTCCGTCTTCATTCCTCACAGGGAACAAGAGAAGGAAGTTTCTAGGGGCCCTATCTACACGCGCCGAGCATCACCGACTCCATCATCAACAGTGGGCCTCCGGAGGCCGGCGCCAACCCCATCCTGATCAGCGACGGCGGCGGCCGGACGCTGCGGCCTTGCTCCGAGCGCGGCAAGAGCTCGGGGGCACGTAGCTGTCATCACTTGTGTCCGGAGTCTCATCAAGCTCGGGAGAATCGCTGGACCACTAGGAGTCACCACCACTGCTGGAGGAGTCGGTGGCGAAGCACGCGGTTGGCTCGACATTGCCCGCTGCACCGTCCTGGCGACCCCTTTAGGGCAGCACTCCAAGCGGCGGCCTTCCTCGTCGAAGACCTTGAAGAACATCATGGAGACGCCGTCGTACTCGAAGTGGATGGCGAGGGCGCCCTCCGCACGGCAGACTCGAGCGACCTCGCCCCAACCACGAGTCATGAAGATCCTCCCGGAGGAGACGTCTTCAACCTCTGCCCCAGTCGCCGGGGCATCGTAGTCGGCGTGCTATAGCCAAAGCTCGAGGGGGCCCCTCGGCGGCATCTCGGCAACGAAGAACTGCGGGAAGCGAATCCAAGTGTGCAGAGGCATCGCCGCCCACAACAATAATTCACGTGAGGATTCCGCGGCGTGGACTCCTGGGTCGGCGGCCTGCGTCACCACGGTGCGGCGATCACGGCCACGGCATGGGCGGCGTTGTTCGCCGCCCCTCCCTCCAGAGCCCTCAGCTTGGGCGTACAAGGGCAACGGATACCCGGGAGGTGGCCGCTCGTACCATGGCCATGACACTTCCGGCCTCATGACTATGTCACGACGATGGGACAACCTCTTCTTCGGCAGAAGTGGCTCGGGCCCATCAAGGGGAGTCTTTCCCTTCTCCGCGGCCGAGAACCCCCGTATCGGCGCCATGGTCGATGCAGCAAGCAGTGAAGCGAGGAATAAGAAGGTGCGGGAGAAGCGAAGGAAGAGATGGGTGACAGGGGCTCTGCCCCCCTCTTCCCATTTATAGCCAAGGGGAAGACAACTGCCGGCCTCCACGATCTAAGGTAATGATGATCTTTTTCTGCATGCAGCAAGGACTCGTCAAGTCGGGCAGTTGCCGAGGCAACGTGGAGAAGCGGAGACGCCCACGTCCAAGCAGTCGCCACGCGCCAACCGGGGCCGCAGGCTGTTGGAGTCTACGGCACTGGGGCCCGGGGGCTACTGTCAGTGTTCTGGAAACGGGGGTCCCTAGACTTGCCTGCCTGCGGCCCGCGGCGTGGCTCCACCAGCGGCCCTGTATGGCCCATCTTCACCAGCAAACACTCAAGAACCTCGCGAGGGGCCAAACCTCGCGAGGCGGACGACACAAGACCTCCTCAGGGGCAGCTTCACCAGGAAGGCTCGTGAGGGGCAGAGAGATCAAGGCAAGGGAGACCTCACGAGGTTTCTGTGACGCAAGCCATGACGACTGGAGCCAGGCGGGCGCCAGCGCATGTAGTGTCCTCATTTCCTTTTTGCTACTAAAGGGGCAAGCACAGGCGAGGATTCTCGAGGCATCAGGCAAAGGTTACCATATCGGTGCAACGAGACCAAGACCAGCAGGACGGCGGGACAGAGGTCATCATGGAGCCCAAGACGGCGTCACCACCAGAGCCTTTGGCAGGCGAAGACCACCTTTAGTCAGGATAACTTGTACTAGTTGTCTCCCTTCGAATTTGGTCGTTGTTGGATCCCTTCCCGCGCAATATTTGGGAAGAGGACCGAGGCCACTATAAATAGTACTAGCCACCACAATGGGAGAAAAGGATCGAGATGACCCTCAACCACACAAGTTCTCCAAGCATAAGAACACCTCTCCTCAGGAGGCTGTTCTTCCCTTGTGACTATTCATCCTCAGCCCAAGAGGCAATCCACCACACTGATACGTCTCCAACATATCTATAATTTTTGATTGCTCGATGCTATATTATCTACTATTTTGGATGTTTATGGGCTTTATTATACACTTTTATATCGTTTTTGGGACTAACCTATTAACCCAGAGCCCAGTGCCAGTTTTTGTTTTTACCTTGTTTTAGGGTTTCGAAGAAAAGGAAAACCAAACGGAGTCCAATTGACCTGAAACTTCATGGAACCCATTTTTGGAAGGAAAGAAGCGCATAAGACTTGAAGTTCACGTAAGGGAAGCTTCAAGGAGGCCACGAGGTAGGGGGCGCGCCCACCCCCCTGGGCGCACCCTCCACCCTCGTGGGCCCCTCGTGGCCCCCCTGACGTACTTCTTCCGCCTATATATCTCCATATACCCTAAAAACATCCGAGAGCACAATAGATCGGGAGTTCCGCCGCCAGAAGCCTCCGTAGCCACCAAAAACCAATCTAGACCCGTTCTGGCACCCTACCGGAGGGGGAATCCCTCTCCGGTGGCCATCTTCATCATCCCGGTGCTCTCCATGACAAGGAGGGAGTAGTTCTCCCATGCGGCTGAGGGTATGTACCAGTAGCTATGTGTTTGATCTCTCTCTCGTGTTCTTGAGGTGATACGATCTTGATGTATCGCGAGCTTTGCTATTATATTTGGATCCTATGATGTTTCTTCCCCCTCTACTCTCTTGTAATGGATTGAGTTTCCCCTTTGAAGTTATCTTATCAGATTGAGTCTTTAGAGATTTGAGAACACTTGATGTATGTCTTGCCGTGCGTATCTGTGGTGACAATGGGATACCACGTGATTCACTTGATGTATGTTTTGGTGATCAACTTGCGGCTTCCGCCCATGAACCTATGCATAGGGGTTGGCACACGTTCTCGTCGTGATTCTCCGGTAGGAACTTTGAGGCACTCTTTGAGGTTCTATGTGTTGGTTGAATAGATGAATCTGAGATTGTGTGATGCATATCGTATAATCATACCCACGGATACTTGAGGTGACATTGGAGTATCTAGGTGACATCAAGGTTTTGGTTGATTTGTGTCTTAAGGTGTTATTCTAGTACGAACTCTAGGGCTATTTGTGATACCTATAGGAATAGCCCAACAGATTGATTGGAAAGAATAACTTTGAGGTGGTTTCGTACCCTACCATAATCTCTTCGTTAGTTCTCCGCTATTAGTGACTTTGGAGTGACTCTTTGTTGCATGTTGAGGGATAGTTATGTGATCCAATTATGTTATTATTGTTGAGAGGACTTGCACTAGTGAAAGTATGAACCCTGGGGCTTGTTTCAATACATTGCAATACCGTTTACGCTCACTTTTATCATTCGTTACCTTGCTGTTTTTATATTTTCAGATTACAAAAACTATTATCTACCATCCATATAACACTTGTATCACCATATCTTCCCCGAACTTGTGCACCTATACAATTTACCATTGTATTGGGTGTGTTGGGGACACAAGAGACTCTTTGTTATTTGGTCGCAGGCTTGCTTGAGAGAGACCATCTTCATCCTACGCCTCCTACGGATTGATAAACCTTAGGTCATCCACTTGAGGGAAATTTGCTACTGTCCTACAAACCTCTACACCTGGAGGCCCAACAACGTCTACAAGAAGAAGGTTGTGTAGTAGACATCACACACCACACTGGAGTAGGGTATTACACCACATCGGTGGCCCGAACCAGTATAAACTCTTGCGTTTCCTGTTCTTTGGGTTCGTCGAGCTAGGCCGTAAGATCACGACGTGCGCGAGCTAGAGGGAGGAGAGATCTTCATGCGCACCCCAGTGTTCGAACCTCAAGGGTTTTGCCGGAACCCGAAATCCGACACACACTATCTATCTTAGTGTTCAGGGTGGGGCGGTGTTCACCGGCAGCGCGGGCGCGGTGGTGGGGCAGTGGCATGGGGATCGTCGGAGAAAAATCTCGGCACCGGGGGGAGGGGGGGACTAGAGGGCTGGCTGGGCCGGCTGCGGACTAGTGGTGGGGAGTTGTTTTGGGGCGGCGAGGTGGCGGCGGACCGGCTCTGGGGAGTTGTTTCGGGCCGGCGAGGCGGGGAGGCGGCGCGGGGGCCGGCGGATCGGCCGGTGGTGGCTGCTACCTCCTGAGCACTGCGTTGGTTTTCCCTTGAAGAGGAAAGGGTGATGCGGTAAAGCAGCGCAAGTATTTCCCTCAGTTTTTGAGAACCAAGGTATCAATCCAGTAGGAGACCACGCGTGAGTCACCTCGTACCTACACAAACAAATAAGAACCTCACAACCAACGCGATAGAGGGGTTGTCAATCCCTTCACGGCCACTTGGAAGACTGAGATCTGATAGAGATAATAATAATAAGATAAATATTTTTGGTATTTTTATGATATAGATTGAAAGTAAAGATTGCAAAATAGAATAGATTGGAAACTTGTATGATGGAGAATAGACCCGGGGGCCATAGGTTTGACTAGTGGCTTCTCTCAATATAGCATAAGTATTACGGTGGGTGAACAAATTACCATCGAGCAATTGATAGAAAAGCGAATAATTTTGAGAATATCTAGGTATGCTCATGTATATAGGCATCACGTCCGTGAGAAGTAGACCGACTCATTCCTGCATCTACTACTATTACTCCACACATCGATCGCTATCCAGCATACATCTAGAGTATTAAGTTCATAAGAACAGAGTAACGCCTTAAGCAAGATGACATGATGTAGAGGGATAAACTCATGCAATATGATATAAACCCCACCTTTTTTATCCCCCATGGAAACAATACAATACGTGTCGTTTCCCTTTCTGTCACTGGGATCGAGCACCGCAAGATTGAACCCAAAGCCAAGCACTTCTCCCATTGCAAGAAAGATCAATCTAGTATGCCAAACCAAACTAATAATTCGAAGAGACTTGCAAAGACAAACCAATCATACATAAAAGAATTCAGAGAAGATTCAAATATTGTTCATAGATAAACTTGATCATAAACCCACAATTCATCGGATCTCGACAAACACACCGCAAAAGAAGATTACATCGAATAGATCTCCAAGAGAATCGAGGAGAACTTTGTATTGAGATCCAAAGAGAGAGAAGACGCCATCTAGCTACTAGCTATGGACCCGAAGGTCTGAGGTAAACTACTCACACATCATCGGAGGGGGCATGGAGTTCATGTAGAGGCCCTCATGATCAATGCCCTCTCCGACGAAGCTCCGGAAAAGGCCCCAAGATGGGGTCTCTTGGGTACAGAAGGTTGCGGCGGTGGAAATAGGGTTTTGTGGTGCTCCTGGATGTTTTCAGAGTACGTGGATATATATAGGAGGAAGAAGTAGGTCGGTGGAGCAACGAGGGGCCCACAAGGGTGGAGGGCTTGCCTAGGGGGGTAGGTGCGCCTCCTACCACGTGGCCTCCTCGATTGTTTCTTCACGTCCACTCCAAGTCCCTTGGATCACGTTTGTTCCAAAAATCATGCTCCCGAAGGTTTCATTCTGTTTGGACTCCGTTTGATATTATTTTTCTGCGAAACACTGAAATAGGCAAAAAACAGCAATTTGGGATGGGCCTCCGGTTAATAGGCTAGTCCCAAAAATAATATGAAAGTGTATAAATAAGCCCAAGAAACATCCAAAACAGAATATATAATAGCATGGAGCAATCAAAAATTATAGATACATTGGAGACGTATCAAGCATCCCCAAGCTTAATTCCTGCTCTTTCTCGAGTAGGTAAATGATAAAAACATAATTTTTGATGTGGAATGCTTCCTAACATATTTCTCAATGTAATTTTCTTTATTGTGGCATTAATATTCAGATCTGAAAGATTCAAGATAAAAGTTTAATATTGACATAAAAATAATAATACTTCAAGCATACTAACTAAGCAATCATGTCTTCTCAAAATAACATGGCCAAAGAAAGTTCATCCCTACAAAATCATATAGTTTGGTCATGCTCCATTTTCGTCACACAAGAATGCTCTCATCATGCACAACCCCTATGACAAGCTAAGCAATTGTTTCATACTTTAGTAATCTCAAAAAAAATTCAACTTTCACGCAATACATGAGCGTGAGCCATGGATATAGCACTATGGGTGGAATAGAATATAATGAAGGGGGTTATGTGGATAAGACAAAAAAGGAGAAAGTCTCACATTGACGCGGCTAATCAATGGGCTGGGAGATGCCCATCAATTGATGTAATGCAAGGAGTAGTGATTGCCATGCAACGGGTGCACTAGAGAAATAAATGTAAGAAAGCTCAACAAAAGAAACTAAGTGGGTGTGCATCCAACTTGCTTGCTCATGAAGACCTAGGGCACTTGAGGAGGCCCATTGTTGGAATATACAAGCCAAGTTCTATAATGAAAAATTCCCACTAGTATATGAAAATGACAAAACAAGAGACTCTCTATCATAAAGATCATGGTGCTACTTAGAAGCACAAGTGTGGGAACAAGGATAGTAGCATTGCCCCTTTTTTTGGGCCTTCTTTTTTTATTTGGCCTTTCTTTTTTTGGGAGAATGCTCTATTAATGATGATCATCACACTTCTATTTATTTACAACTCAATGATGACAACTCGATACTAGAACGATATATGACTCTATATGAATGCCTCCGGTGGTGTACTGGGATGTGCAATGACTCATGAGTGACATGTATGAAAGAATTATGAACGGTGGCTTTGCCACAATTACGATGTCCACTACATGATCATGCAAGGCAATATGACAATGATGATGCGTGTCATAATATATGGAACGGTGGAAAGTTGCATGGCAATATATCTCGGAATGGCTATGGAAATGCCATAATAGGTAGGTATGGTGGCTGTTTTGAGGAAGATAAAAGGAGGTTTATGTGTGGTAGAGTGTATCGTATCATGGGGTTCGGATGCACCGGCGAAGTTTGCACCAACTCTCAACGTGAGAAAGGGCAATGCACGGTACCGAAGAGGCTAGCAATGATGGAAGGGTGAGAGTGCGTATAATCCATGGACTCAACATTAGTCATAAAGAACTCATATACCTATTGCAAAAATCTACAATTCATCAAAAACCAAGTTTTACGCGCATGCTCCTAGGGGGATAGATTGGTAGGAAAAGACCATCGCTCGTCCCCGACCGCCACTCATAAGGAAGACAATCAAATAACACCTCATGTTTCAAATTTGTTACACAACGGTTACCATACGTGCATGCTACGGGACTTGCAACCTTCAACACAAGTATTTCTCAAATTCATTACTACTCAACTAGCACAACTTTAATATCACTATCTCCATATCTCAAAACAATCATCAAGTATCAAACTTCTCTTAGTATTCAATGCACTTAAATGAAAGCTTTTTATTATGCCTAAAAGCAAATTGCCATGTTGTTCTAAAGGACTATAAAAATAATATAATTGAAGCATGAGAGATCAATTATTTCTATAAAATAAAACCACCACCGTGCTCTAAAAGATATAAGTGAAGCACTAGAGCAAAAACTATATATCTCAAAAGATATAAGTGAAGCACATAGAGTATTCTAATAAATTCCAATTCATGTGTGTCTCTCTCAAAAGCTGTGTATAGCAAGGATGATTATGGTAAACTAAAAGGCAAAGACTCAAATCATACAAGACGCTCCAAGCAAAACACATATCATGTGGTGAATAAAAATATAGCTCCAAGTAAAGTTACCGATGAACGAAGACAAAAGAGGGGATGCCTTCCGGGGCATCCCCAAGCTTAGGATTTTTGGTGTCCTTGGATTTTAACTTGGGGTGCCTTGGTCATACCCAAGCTTAGGCTCTTGCCACTCCTTCTTCCATAATCCATCAAATCTTTACCCAAAACTTGAAAACTTCACAACACAAAACTTCAAGGTACTGTAATGAACTCATTATTTATTTGTATTGGTGTTAAAACTAATGTATTCCAACTTCTCTATGGTTTATAAACTCTATTACTAGCCATAGATTCGTCAAAATAATAAACAACACACGAAAAACAGAATCTGTCAAAAACAGAACAGTCTGTAGTAGTATATAACTAACGCAAACTTATGGAACCCCAAAAATTCTAAAATAAATATATGGACGTGAGGAATTTATCTATTAATCATCTTCAAAAAGAATTAACTAAATATCACTCTCCAATAAAAAATGGAAGCAATTCTCGTGAGCGCTAAAGTTTCTGTTTTTTACTGCAAGATCAAAAAGACTTTCCCCAAGTCTTCCCAATGGTTCTACTTGGCACAAACACTAATTAAACACAAAAAATACAACCAAAACATAGGCTAGATAAATTCTTTATTACTAAACAGTAACAAAAATCAAGGAATAAAAATAAAATTGGGTTGCCTCCCAACAAGCGGTATCGTTTAATGCCCCTAGCTAGGCATAAAAGTAAGGATAGATCTAGGTATTGCCATGATAATGATAAGGTAAATCGCGAAAACTCATCTCATACTCCCTACGTTCAGTAGCAAGTTTTCTTTGTGGTGAGCAAAAGTATCAAAAGGGCTAAATTTAATGGGACAAAAGTCCCCAAGATCAAGCTCGGGAGGTATTGGTTCCTCCTTTGGCCCCTCATATTGCACAACCAATTCATCATTATAAGCATTCTTTTGGCAAAAAGTCATGAGTCTTTGTTCAAGGGAAAAACCCAACCCATTATTCTGGATAGCAAAATTATCATTAAATTCAGAGATCCTATCAACAAGAACATCGGTAGGAACCTTTTTTCTAAGGTTTTCATTAAAAGCAACATGATCTAAGGATCGTAAAGGCATAATGTCTTCTTGATAAAAAAAGGATTGCTTCTATGGGAGGACGGCCGGCATCCACCTTATAGTGCGCAAAAATTCCATTGGCCTTTTTTTATTATAAATCTGAACTCATGAGCTAAAAAGATGGTCGTTGCTCGCTTAACAGAAGAATTTTCAATATTAGAAAATTCTAGGAAAATCCTTTGTATGGAAGGATGCATATGTAAAAATTGTCTTTCAAGTTCAACTATGAGCCAAGATATAGCATCCGCGAGACTACTAGTTTTATGAAGAATAGACCCTCTCATGTTGGGCAAAGCACTGGCACAAGTAAAGAAATCTTGAATAACTCCCTTCCCAATAATATTACTGCTACCAATCTGAAACCTTTTAGTGTGTAAAATAGTAGGATTTTCAAGAGGATCATCAATAGCATCAAAGTTTTCCATATTATTATCCTTATCAACGATAACCTTCCCAGTTTCAGACATGAAGGCAACAAGTTGCAAAAAGAACGAGCATGCAGCAGGAAGGAAGGAAAAAGAGGCGAATGAAAAGAGAGGGCGAATAAAACGGCAAGGGTGAAGCGGGGGAGAGGAAAACGAGAGGCAAATGGCAAATAATGTAATGCGAAGGATAAGATTCATGATGGGTACTTGGTATGTCTTGACTTGGCATAGATCTCCCCGGCAACGGCGCCAGAAATCCTTCTTGCTACCTCTAGAGCACTTCGTTGGTTTTCTCTTGAAGAGGAAATGGTGATGCAGTAAAGCAACGTAAGTATTTCCCTCAGTTTTTGAGAACCAAGGTATCAATCCAGTAGGAGACCACACGCGAGTCACCTCGTACCTACACAAACAAATAAGAACCTCGCAACCAACGCAATAAAGGGGTTGTCAATCCCTTCATGGCCACTTGCAAGAGTGAGATCTGATAGAGATAATAATAATAAGATAAATACTTTTGGTATTTTTATGATATAGATTGAAAGTAAAGATTGCAAAATAAAATAGATTGGAAACTTGTATGATGGAGAATAGACCCGGGGGCCATAGGTTTCACTAGTGGCTTCTCTCAAGATAGCATAAGTATTACGGTGGGTGAACAAATTACTGTCGAGCAATTGATAGAAAAGCGAATAATTATGAGAATATCTAGGTATGATCATGTATGTAGGCATCACGTCCGTGACAAGTAGACCGACTCCTGCCTGCATCTACTACTATTACTCCACACATCGACTGCTATCCAGCATACATCTAGAGTATTAAGTTCATAAGAACAGAGTAACGCCTTAAGCAAGATGACATGATGTAGAGGGATAAACTCATACAATATTATATAAACCCCATCTTTTTATCCTCGATGGCAACAATACAATACGTGTCGTTTCCCTTTCTGTCACTGGGAACGAGCACCGCAAGATTGAACCCAAAGCTAAGCACTTCTCCCATTGCAAGAAAGATCAATCTAGTAGGCCAAACCAAACTGATAATTCGAAGAGACTTGCAAAGATAAACCAATCATACATAAAAGAATTCAGAGAAGATTCAAATATTGTTCATAGATAAACTTGATCATAAACCCACAATTCATCAGATCTCGACAAACACATCGCAAAAGAAGATTACATCGAATAGATCTCCAAGAGAATCGAGGAGAACTTTGTATTGAGATCCAAAGAGAGAGAAGAAGCCATCTAGCTACTAGCTATGGACCCAAAGGTCTGAGGTAAACTACTCACACATCATCGGAGGGGACATGGAGTTGATGTAGAGGCCCTCCGTGATCAATGCCCTCTCTGGTGGAGCTCCGGAAAAGGCCCCAAGATGGCATCTCTTGGGTACATAAGGTTGCGGCGGTGGAAATAGGGTTTCGTGGTGCTCCTGGATGTTTTCGGGGTACGTGGATATATATAGGAGGAAGAACTAGGTCGGTGGAGCAACGAGGGGCCCACGGGGGTGGAGGGCGCGCCCATGGGGAGTAGGCGCGCCCCCCTACCTCGTGGTCTCCTTGATTGTTTCTTGTCGTCCACTCCAAGTCCCCTGGATCACGTTTGTTCCAAAAATCACGCTCCCGAAGGTTTCATTCCCTTTGGACTCCGTTTGATATTCTTTTTCTGCGAAACACTGAAATAGGCAAAAAAACAACAATTTGGGCCGGGCCTCTGGTTAATACGTTAGTCCCAAAAATAGTATGTAAGTGTATAAATAAGACCATTAAAAATCGAAAACATAATATATAATAGCATGGAGCAATAAAAATTATAGATACGTTGGAGACGTATCAGTGGCTGGCGGCTCAGGGGGGTGCTGGTTGAAGATGAAGTGCAGGCCCTCCCTAAAATACATGTGAAGTGCCTCTCTGCTACCATTGTGTTCAGTTTCGACAGTAACATTCAGATTCCACATTAAATTTCAATTTCGATAGTTAAGTTCAGAGTCAACAGTTTTTAACTCATTTGTTTTAGTCAGGTGGTTTTTGGTGATGTAAATTTTACATCTATCACTTTTTGGTAATGTGTTTTACATCATCTATTGGATATTCTATTAGAATCCCACTTGAGATTAACGATGTCTATCTTGTGTTGCTTTAGCCTTGACGTCTTACGGCTCACTGGAGCTCCTCCAACGACAGAACGATCCATCACAACAGAGCAGTGCCTGTTGGACATATGCACTAGAGGCAATCATATATGATGATATTTACTATGCGTTTATGAATAAAGATAGTCCTTGGACATTATCAACGATGTGTATCAGCAAGTACATGACTTGTTTGTGGGACTATGCATTGTATGATGGTTGTCCTAAAAGGTCCCTAGTCGAAAGGGCTGTGTGGATGCGCAGCCGATTAGACTAGCATATGACACGGTTGATGGCTTGGTCTCACTAGCCATGGAGCATTGGATGCTAACCAGATAATATGGACTCAGAAGAATCTGGTTAGATTCGACGTATTCGGATCCGAGTTGAGATAAGGTCCGAGTCGGACAGACCCAACTATGAGACGCGGCAATATGTCATCTGTGAGTCTCTAGTACAACATACGTTCTATGTCCTAAGACCTGAGCTGGCGCATGTACTCGGGATGGTGACACACTTGCTTTGGGACAACCAAACGCTACTCTGTGACTGGGTAGTTACGAAGGTAGTGTCAGTGTCAAAACCGGTGGATCTCGGGTAGGGGGTCCCGAACTGTGCGTCTAGGTGGATGGTAACAGGAGGCAGGGGACACAATGTTTTACCCAGGTTCGGGCCCTCTTGATGGAGGTAAAACCCTACGTCCTGCTTGATTAATATTGATGATATGGGTAGTACAAGAGTAGATCTACCGCGAGATCAGAGAGGCTAAACCCTAGAAGCTAGCCTATGGTATGATTGTTGTTCGTCCTATGGACTAAAACCCTCTGGTTTATATATACACCGGAGAGGGCTAGGGTTACACAGAGTCGGTTACAATGCTAGGAGATCTACATATCCGTATCGCCAAGCTAGCCTTCCATGCCAAGGAAAGTCCCTTCCGGGCGCGGGATGAAGTCTTCAATCTTGTATCTTCATAGTCCAGGAGTCCGGTCGAAGGTATAGTCCGGCTATCCGGACACCCCCTAATCCAGGACTCCCTCAGTAGCCCATGAACCAGGCTTCAATGACGACGAGTCCGGCGCGCAGATTGTCTTCGGCATTGCAAGGCAGGTTCCTCCTCCAAATACTTCATAGAAGATTTTGAACACAAAGGTAGTGTCCGGCTCTGCAAAATAAGTTTCCACATATTGCCATAGAGAGAATAATATTTACACAAATCTAATCTGCTGACGTATTCCGTAGCGTGACATCACACCACGCCAAGTCTTTATTCGAATCGTTTTACTGTCCCACCTCAGCGCGTTTAGCGAGGCAGTTTCCTTGGCACGTCTTGTCAAAGCAGAGATCGTGTCCCCTTATTCCTGGATTCTCATCAATACGGGCGTGGGTAACCCAATCGCGCCATTGATTACGTCGCTTGGGAGATAAGCGAGTTTTACCAGGCTGGTGGGGACGCATAGTCGCGTCCACCCATATAAGGGGATAAGGATCCACCTTTTCATCCACGCCTTCTTCCTCCTTTGCCTATCCATTTCCGCGCACTCGAGCTCCAGCGCCCAAGTCCGCACACCCCACCTCAACCTTCTCCAGCCATGTCCGGAGTGGGAGGCAAGTGGATGGTCTCCTCTGTCACGGAGGGACACATCAAAAAACTGAGGATGGCCGAATACTTATCTAACAACATTGCGCATCGGCTTCGCAAAGAGGGGCAGCTCATCCCCACCCCTAGGCCCCATGAGAGGGTGGTGTTCCTCCCCCATTTCCTCCGCGGACTGGGCTTCCCTCTCCACCCATTTTTCTGGGGGCTCATGTTCTACTATGGCCTGGATTTCCACGATCTGGCCCCGAACTTTGTCCTCAACATCTCGGCGTTTTATCGTCATGTGCGAGGCTTTCTTCTGCATCTGCCCCCATTTCGGCCTATTGCTCAAGACTTCCACTGTCAAGCCGAAGGTGGTGCGCGGCACCCAGGCGGAGTGCGGAGGTGCCATGGTGGGAAAGATGCCCAACATCCTATGGCTCGAGGGCTCCTTCGTGGAGACCCTAAAGGGGTGGCAATCAGGGTGGTTTTACATCACCGAGCCACGCGACCCTGAATGGGCCGCAGCCCCCGAGTTCCGATCCGGACCCCCTACACGGCTCATCTCCTGGAAAGAGACGGGCCTGTCGTGGGGTAAACAAGGAGAGATGACCGGACTCCAAACATGCGTCCAAACCCTGGTGGACAAGAAGCTCAAACTTGTCAACGTAGTCCAGGTGTCAACAACGGGCTTTCAACTTGTGGGAGTTCGACCCGGCACGGCACCGAACTCTGAGCAGGCTCTTCGACACGACATACGAAGATGCCTGGAAGGTGCTTTTCAAGGGTGCCGAGGCCCCCGCATCCGCTACCGAGGCTCGCGGATTCAGCATGCAGCATCACGCTCATGCGGTAAGTTGTTTTTACCTTTTACAGGGTATTATTTTTTCATAGTTTGACTCCATGTGGGATCTAAGCTCCCTTACCTTTGACAGGATTGGCAGGAGACGTCCGGACAGATCAACTGTCCGGCTCCTTTGCCCGAAGGCCCAGCGGACGCTCGCTTAGCGAAGCTGCTGGTTCCGGTACCCTATGTGGTGCCGGAGAAGAAGGCCAAGAAGAAGGCCATGGGGACTCGAAAGAGTTCCCGGCGCCAGGACGTGTCGGATTCATCATCCGACGACTCCAAGGCGCACTCCTCCCGTGAAGACGAGGAGGAGGAAGAAGAGACCTCTCCCCCTCCAGCGGGGGGAGGGAAGAAAAGGAAGGCCGCCCCAACTAGGGAGGCCGAAGGGTCCAACAAGGGGAAGACCCCTCCTCTGGACTATTCCACCAACGCCGATGACAACGAAGAGGAGTGGCCACACAGGGCCAAGCCCCTGGCGAGATCGTAAGTATTCAGACACCAGAGCAATTCATAGTGTTCCTTTCTTGCACAGCTCCTCCTTATGCCGAATATGACTATGCAGCCCGGCCAGTCGTCGAGCGGCTCCTTGGATTCGTCGGACGTGAATTCACTTCCGCCCGCTACCTCCCCCCACCCTACGGATGACACCGAGGTGCTATCCCAATAGGTTCCAAGCTAGGAGGAGGTGGTCCTGGAGGTGTCGCAAGGCTACCTCCCGAACTCCAGGTGCAAAGGGGATAAAACCCCCAAGGGCCCCGAGTCCGGCCTTGAGCCGGACACCGCGCCGGAACCTTCAACGGTTCCGGACTCCGGTAGGCAGCCTCCTTCCAAGAGGAGCAAGCCTACCGAGCCGGTGACCTCCGTCTAACCGGAGGCACCGGACAATTTGCTGGAGGTGCTTAAAGGCGCCTCCATCGACGAGGAGCACCGCACTATTATGAGTGCGGTGATCCAGAAGGTTCAGTCCGCTAAGAGAGGACTGACTGAAGCATGTGCCAGCCTTCTAACAGGCTTTGAGGTAAGTAAAGAATATGTAAAAATATTACCGCATAGACAGTAGCCCCTGATGCTCTGTTCGGCATTCAGAAAGAAAAGCCGAATAGAGGATCTAATAACATTCGCAGGAGTCTAACATAATCAAGTCAATATGCTTATACAGGCTTCACTGCTGGCCTCCGCCGCACTGACTACGGAGGTGGATACGCTGAAGCAAAACCTCGCGCGGTCCAAGAACGAGCTCGGCCATGCCAAGAGGCAACTCGAGGAGAAGGAAGGTGAGTAATACCTTGCGCAAGTATATAGAGAAGATGTGGTTGCAAAAAATGAAAGGATCAACGTGCTATTATAGGGGCCACGACCGAGGTGGCAACCCTTAAGAAAGCGTTGTCCGAGGCCAAAAACAGAGCAGCCGTGGAGCGCACAGAGGGAGGGAAGCAGGAGGCGCGGGTGGAGGAGGTGCAGAAAGAGCTCCAGGCTCTCGTGAAAAAACACGAGAGTTTGGAGCTTGACTCCAAAATGCAAGCGTCCGAGCTTGCGGCAACCCTCGAAAGCGCGAAGTCTGCCAAGGCCGAAGCCCAGAAAGCCCTCCAAGAAATTGAAGCAATGAAGAAGATAGCGGCGGGTAAGGCATTCATTATGCAAAGCAAGCACGTGAAAGTGAATTACATGTTACTTACCCGAATCCGGAGCTCTCCGGGAGCATTCGCAGATTTGCCTCATAGTGCATCTGATGCCGCCGCCTACTACCGATCCGAGGAGGGGAGCTTGACGGAGAAGGTGTTCTGGTCTCAGTATGCTGAGGCCGGACACCTGGTGCCTATGAGCGACCAGCTGAAGCAGATGGTCGAGCTCCACAAGGTGGCCGAACAGGCCATAAAGGGCCTCGTAGTTCGGCTTTGGCCTGGAGAGGCTCTGCCTGGGAGCTCATTCGGGCTGGTGAGGCGCCTGGTGGATGCATGTCCACGGCTTGAAGTAATCAAGTGCTTCGTCTGCATCGAAGGTGCCCGTAGGGCGCTTGCCCGTGCTAAAGTGCACTGGGGCAAGATGGATGCGGAGAAGCTGGTGAAGGATGGGCCGCCGCCGGGCAAGGAGCATCGCGTCCCGGAAGCGTATTATGAGGGCGTCCTGAAGGGTGCCCGCCTTATAGCGGATGAATGCTCCAAAGATGTAATTTTTGAGTAAACTCGCATTTGTGATCCTATACGCTGAAAACTTGTTCATATGCACTAAGCAACACTTTTGAATTTAAAATATTACCTTTTGTGTGGCCGTTTATCAAATTTGAGAGATGGCGAGTCGTCGGCTTCTGCCCCCATGCCACGAGTGCTGGGGTGTTCGGGATAAACATGAGCGCTCTTTTTCCCATTCTTGGGTCCTTCGAGGGAGGCGCTCAACACAACGAACAAGGCAATCAGACTATAATGCTTGAACACTCTCACTTAGCCATAGAATTCTATAATTTTATATTTCGGCGAAGCCCCTAGTGTTTGGAAGACCGAGTTCGGGGTGCTATCCACGCCTAGGCTGGACAAAGCCGACTCCTCGCTCTAAGCGGCATAAGTCTTTAGGGACTCAAAAACCTCTCGAACAGCGACCAGCTCTCGCCTCATCATGATGGTCCGTTTTAGCTTTCTCTACTAAGGTGCTTAGCCTAGCTCAAGTGGGGCAGAATCGCAATAGTTCTCCTAGTGCTACCTTAGCCGATATAACGGAACGTAAGGTACCAAAACATAGGAGCCAGGCAAACCCAACTATTGACCCAAGATATGATTCGGAGCCGATGCATATAATGGTATAAGTTCGGGGTGCCGCACTTGTGAAAGTGTTCGGACTTCTCACACCGTATTGTGGGGTACTTAAGCCCCTGGCGTATTGGCCGTACCAAAGTGTACGGGTGCAACATGTCATTAATGAACATATATTCGTAAAAAAGAGTAATGCAATAATAGACGGAAGATATGCATTGTTTATTTTAAAAAAGCTGCGATCAAAGCAGAACGATACAAATAGTGCAATAAGCAAAAGATGGGATTATTTAACATGTCCTTTCCAGGGGCGAGCTGCAGAATGTTACGTGAAACATGTATACTGCTCGTTATAGAGACCACCTTAGAGTTCCATAGTGCGGCGTAGCTTTCTGCTTCCTTGGTTGTATCGTTTGTGCAGCAATTGTACTGTCGGACAAGCCTTCTGAAGAATGGAGTCCTGAAAATAAGAGAAAATTAAGAAATCGGCAGCCCCTAGTGCGGTTTCAGCCGCGTTTCGGGCGTGCCGTGATGGTGCCCCTCCCCCTGTGCCCATGGTATTTCCAGAGCGTAGTTATGTACGTGCAACACTGGTTTCGCAAGTTCGCGGGGGCTGGGGTTGGGGCCGCATTGCTACGCCTGCTCGAAACGTGCCAGGCGGTCTTGTTGTAGGTTACTCCGGGCGCGCTTGACGGTGTCCAGACGTTTAATGGCCGGACTGGGGAATTGCCTTGAGAGGCTGCTTTGTACTTCCGCTGCGATAGCCGCCGTATGCTCCTCCGTTCGGAGAGAGCGTTCGGTGTTTCCGTTGACCGTGATGGGCTTGACATCTTGAGCTTGAGGTATGCGTAGTGCGGCACCGCATTGAACTTGGCAAATTCGGTTCGCCCGAGCAGTGCGTCATAGCCACTGCGGAACGGGACTATGTCGAAGATTAACTCCTCGCTTCAGAAATTATCCGGAGATCTGAAGACCACTTCAAGTGTAACTGAGCCTGTACAGTTGGCCTCTACACCTGGTATGACGCCTTTAAAGGTCGTTTTAGTGGGTTTAATCCTCGAGGGATCGATGCCCATTTTCCGCACTGTATCCTGGTAAAGCAGGTTCAGGCTGCTGCCACCGTCCATAAGGACTCTAGTGAGGTGAAATCCGTCAATAATGGGGTCTAGAACCAATGCGGTGAATCCGCCATGACGGATGCTAGTGGGGTGGTCCCTTCGATCAAAAGTGATCGGGCAGGAAGACCATGGGTTGAACTTTGGGGCGACTGGCTCCATCGCGTATACATCCCTTAGCGCACGCTTCCGCTCCCTCTTGGGGACGTGGGTTGCATATATCATGTTCACTGTCCGCACTTGTGGGGGAAAACCTTTCTGTCCACTGTTGTTCGGCGGGCGGGGCTCCTCCTCGTCATCGCTATGCAGCCCCTTGTCTCTGCTTTCGGCATTTAACTTGCCTGGCTGCTTGAACACCCAACAATCCTTGTTGGTGTGATTGGCTGGTTTTTCGGGGGTGCCATGTATCTGGCATGAGCGGTCGAGTATTCGGTACAAACTGGACGGGCCCGGAGTATTTCTTTTGAATGGCGTTTTCCACTGACCGGGTTTAGAGCCTCTGAATCCAGCATTAACTGCCATATCCTCAGCATTGTCGCCGTTAATGCGGCGCTTTTGCTTGTTGTGACGCGACCTGCCACTGCTGTCCTTGGTATCCGAATTACCAGGGCTCTTGGTCATGTTATTGCTGTGAGCTAGCCAGCTGTCTTCTCCCGCGCAAAAGCGGGTCATAAGTGTCATGAGGGCTGCCATAGATTTCGGCTTTTCCTGTCCTAGGTGCGGTGCAAGCCACTCGTCGCGGCTGTTATGCTTGAAGGCTGCTAGGGCCTCTGCGTCCGGATAGTCGATGATTTGATTTTTCTTGGTTAGGAACCGTGTCCAGAATTGTCTGGCTGATTCCTCTGGCTGCTGAATTATGTGGCTAAGGTCATCGGCGTCTGGTGGTCGCACATAAGTGCCCTGGAAATTGTCGAGGAATGCGATTTCCAGGTCTTCCCAACAACCAATTGATTCTGCTGGCAAGCTGTTAAGCCAATGCCGAGCTGGTCCTTTAAGCTTGAGTGGGGGGTATTTGATGGCGTGTAGGTCATCACCGCGGGCCATGTGGATATGAAGGAGATAGTCCTTCAGGGAGTCCTGGATTAGGGGGTGTTCGGGTAGCCGGACTATATCTTCAGCCGGACTCCTGGACTATGAAGATACAAGATTGAAGACTTCGTCCCGTGTCCGGATGGGACTTTCCTTGGCGTGGAAGGCAAGCTTGGCGATGCGGATATTCAAGATCTCCTACCATTGTAACCGACTTTATGTAACCCTAACCCTATCCGATGTCTATATAAACCGGAGGGTTGTAGTCCGTAGGCAATCAACTCCATATACAACAATCATACCATAGGCTAGCTTCTAGGGTTTAGCCTCGTTGATCTCGTGGTAGATCTACTCTTGTACTACCCATATCATCAATATTAATCAAGCAGGACGTAGGGTTTTACCTCCATCAAGAGGGCCCGAACCTGGGTAAAACATCGTGTTCCCTGCCTCCTGTTACCATCCGACCTAGATGCACAGTTCGGGACCCCCTACCCGAGATCCGCCGGTTTTGACACCGACATTGGTGCTTTCATTGAGAGTTCCTCTGTGTCGTCGCCTCTAGGCCTGATGGCTCCTTTGATCATCAACAACAATGCAGTCCAGGGTGAGACTTTTCTCCCCGGACAGATCTTCGTCTTCGGCAGCTTCGCACTGCGGGTCAATTCGCTTGGCCACCTTGAGCAGATCGAAAACTACGCCCCTGGCCATCAGGTCCGGTTTGGAAGCCTAAACTACACGGCTGACATCCGCGGGGACTTGATCTTCGACGGATTCAAGCCACAGCCAGGCGCGCCACACTGTCTCGATGGGCATGATATAGCTCTGTCGCCGAGCAGTGCCTTGGAGGCCGCACACGCTTCGGTTTCGACCATTGATTCAGAGCCTACTGCGCCGATCGAGGATCAGCGGTTGGACGCTGCCTCAGGGGCTGCGATCTCAGAGGCAATCGAGCCGAACTCCAGCCCCGCACTCCGCATGGCCCGTGACTCCGAGGAACCGGATTCCTCTCCGAACTCCGAGCCCCCCGCGCCCCTGCCAATCGAATCCGATTGGGCTCCGATAATGGAGTTCACCGCCGCGGACATCTTTCAGCACTCGCCCTTCGGCGACATCCTGAATTCTCTTAAGTCTATCTCTTTGTCAGGAGAGCCCTGGCCGGACTACGGTCTGCAAGGTTGGGATACGGACGATGAAGAAATTCAAAGCCCACCCACCACCCACTTTGTAGCCACTGTCGACGATCTAACCGACATGCTTGACTTCAGCTCCGAAGACATCGATGGCATGGACGACGATGTAGGAGACGAATAGGAACCAGCACCTGTAGGGCGCTGGAAGGCCACCTCATCCCATGACATATATATGGTGGATACTCCAAAAGATGGAGATGGCGATGGAACAGTGGGGGATGACGCCCCCAAGAAACAGCCAAAGCGTCGGCGTCAGCGGCGCCGCTCTAAATCCCGCCAAAGCAAAAACAATGATTCCGGCACGGGAGATAATACTACCCCCGATAGCACCGAAGAACACCCACCTCAGCAAGATTTGGCACAGGAAGATGGAAAAGCCAGCCCTCATGAGAGAGCGGCAGACCGAGAGGTCGAGGATGATATCTATACACCTCCCTCCGAAGACGAGGCAAGCCTCGATGACGACGAATTCGTCATACCATCAAACCCGCCGAACAAGAGCATTTTAAACGCATGCTTTTATCCACGGCAAGCAGCCTCAAGAAAAAGCAGCAACAGCTTAGAGCTACCCAAGATTTGCTAGCTGACAGATGGACTGAAGTCCTTGCGGCCGAAGAGTATGAACTCAAACGCCCCTCCAAGAGTTACCCGAAGCACAGGCCACTACCCCAATCAGAGGAGGAAGCACCTACATCACCAGCGCATGATATGGCAGACCGGCCACCTCGCGGCCGCGATAGAGAGGCCTCTCGGCCCTCCACCCAAGCCATGCCCCGACGCCGCTCAACTAAGGCACGGGATAATGCGCCCGACCTGCGAGACATACTGGAGGATAAGGCAAGACAAACAAGATCGATCTATGGATCGCGCAGGGGCCCTACGACATGTGACAATGATCTTCACTCCGGATACAACAAATCCGGCCAGGCCGAACACAACAGACATAGCTCTTCCGAGCTGCGTCGTGATATAGCCCAGTACAGAGGCGCCGCACACCCGCTATGCTTCACGAATGAAGTAATGGATCATAAAATCCCAGAGGGTTTCAAACCCGTAAACATCGAATCATACGATGGCACAACAGATCCGGCGGTATGGATCGAGGATTATCTCCTTCACATTCACATGGCACGCGGCGATGATCTACACGCCATCAAATACCTCCCGCTCAAACTTAAAGGACCGGCCCGGCATTGGCTTAACAGCTTGCCAGCAGACTCAATCGGTTCTTGGGAGGACCTGGAAGCCGCATTCCTCGACAACTTCCAGGGCACTTACGTGCGACCGCCGGATGCCGACGACTTAAGCCACATAATTCAGCAGCCAGAAGAATCGGCCAGACAATTCTGGACACGGTTCCTAACAAAGAAAAACCAGATAGTCGACTGTCCGGACGCAGAGGCCCTAGCAGCCTTCAAGCATAACATCCGCGACGAGTGGCTTGCCCGGCACCTGGGACAGGAAAAGCCGAAATCCATGGCAGCCCTCACGACACTCATGACCCGCTTTTGCGCGGGAGAAGACAGCTGGCTAGCTCGCAGTAACAACTTATCAAAGAACCCTGGTAATTCGGATACCAAGGACAAAAGTGGCAGGACACGTCGGAATAAGCAAAAACGCCGCGTTAACAGCGACAGCAATGAAGACACGGCAGTCAATGCCGGATTCAAAGGCTATAAATCCGGTCAGCGGAAAAAGCCATTCAAAAAGAATACTCAGGGCCCGTCCAGTTTGGACCGAATACTCGATCGCTTGTGCCAGATACATGGCACCCCCGAAAGGCCAGCCAATCACACTAACAGGGATTGTTGGGTGTTCAAGCAGGCAGGCAAGTTAAGGGCCGAAAACAGAGACAAGGGGCTGCACAGCGACGACGAGGAGCCCAAGCCGCCGAACAACAATGGACAGAAGGGCTTTCCCCCACAAGTGCGGACGGTGAACATGATATACGCAACCCACATTCCCAAGCGGGAGCGGAAGCGTGCGCTACGGGACGTATACGCGATAGAGCCAGTCGCCCCAAAGTTCAACCCATGGTCCTCCTGCCCGATCACTTTGATCGAAGGGACCATCCCACTAGCATCCGTCATGGCGGCTTCGCCGCATTGGTTCTCGACCCAATCATCGACGGATTTCATCTCACAAGAGTCCTCATGGACGGCGGCAGTAGCCTGAACCTGCTTTATCAGGATACAGTGCGGAAAATGGGCATAGATCCCTCAAGGATTAAGCCCACAAGAACGACCTTTAAAGGCGTTATACCAGGTGTAGAAGCCAACTGTACAGGCTCAGTAACACTTGACGTGGTCTTCGGATCCCCGGACAATTTCCGAAGCGAAGAGTTAATCTTCGATATAGTCCCGTTTCGCAGTGGCTATCACGCCCTGCTCGGACGAACCGCATTCGCAAAGTTCAATGCGGTGCCGCACTACGCATATCTCAAGCTCAAGATGCCAGGCCCTCGAGGAGTAATTACGGTCAACGGAAACACCGAACGCTCCCTCCGTACGGAGGAGCATACGGCGGCTCTCGCAGCGGAGGTACAAAGTAGCCTTCTCAGGCAATTCTCCAGTCCGGCCATTAAAAAGCCAGACACTGCCAAGCGCGCCCGGAGTAACCCACAGCAGGACCGCCTGGCACACTCTGAGCAAGCGTAGCAATGCGGCCCCAACCCCAGCTTTCGCGACATAGCGAAACCAGTACCTCGCGTACATAACTACGCCCTTGAAATACCATGGGCACAGGGGAAGGGGCACAATAACGGAACGCCCAAAATACGGCTTAAAACGTACTAGGGGCTGCCGGATTCTTTTTTTAATTTTTTCTTACTTTCAGGACTCCATACTTCGGACGACCTGTTCGGCAATTCGACTGCCGCACAAACGATGCAAGATCCAGGGAGGCAGACAAGCCATGCCGCATTATGGAACTCCCAGGTGGTCTCTGTTACGAGCGGTATACCTGTTTTAAATACAATTCCGCAGCCTGCCCCTGGTCAGGACATACTGAATAGTCCAACATCTTTTTGCTTATCGCACTACTTGTATCGTTCGGCTTTGATAAATAGCCTCTCTATAAACAATGCATAGCTTTTGTCTATTTTCTGCATTACTCTCTTTCATATATGTTCATTAATGACATGTTGCACCCGTACACTGTGGTACGGCAAGTACGCCAGGGGCTTCAGTACCCTTTAATATGGTGTGAGAAGTCCGTACACTTTCACAAGTGCGGCACCCCGAACTTATAGCACTATATGCATCGGCTCCGAATCATGATTTGGGTCAATAGTTGGGTTTGCCCGGCTCCTATGTTTTGGTGCCTTACGTTCCGCTATATCGGCTAAGGTAGCACTAGGAGAACCACTGCGATTGTGCCCCGGTTGAGCTGGGTTAAGCACCTCAGTGGAGAAAGCTAAAACTGACTGTCATGATGAGGCGAGAGACCGGTCGCTGTTCGAGAGGTTTTTCGAGTCCCTAAAGACTTATGCCGCTTCGAGCGAGGAGCCGGCTTTGTCCGGCCAAGGCGTGGACAGCGCCCCGAACTCGGTCTTCCGAACTAGGGGCTTCGCCGAAATTTAAAATTATAAAGTTCTATGGCTAAGTGAGAGTGTTCAAGCATTATAGTCCGATTGCCTGGTTCGTCGTGCTGAGCGCCTCCCTCGAAGGACCCAACCATGGGAAAAAGAGCGCTCAGGTTTATCACCGAACACCCCAGCACTAGTGGCACGGGGGCAGAAGCCGGCGACTGGCCATCTCTCAATTTTTGATAAACGGCCGCACAGAAAATAATATTTTAAATTCAATAAGCATTGCTTAGCGCATATGAACAAGTTTTCAGCGCACAGGATAAAAACGAGCGAGTTTATTCAAAAATTACATCCTTGGTACATTCATCCGCCACAAGGCGGGCACCTGCAAGAACATCCTTGTAATAGTTCTCGGGCTTGCGATGCTCCTTCCCCGGCGGCGGCCCGTCCCTCACAAGCTTTTCACCATCTAGCTTACCCCAGTGCACCTTTGCACGGGCAAGGGCCCTACGGGCACCTTCGATGCAGACGGAGCGCTTGATGACCTCGAGCCTTGGACAGGCCTCCACCAGCCGCCGCACCAGCCCGAAGTAGCTCCCAGGCAGGGCCTCTCCGGGCCACAGCCGAACTATGAAGCCTTTCATGGCCTGTTCGGCCGCCTTGTGGAGCTCGACCAGCTGTTTCAGCTGGTCGCTCAAGGGCACAGGGTGTCCGGCCTCAGCATACTGAGACCAGAACACCTTCTCCGTCGAGCTGCCCTCTTCAGCTCGGTAGAATGCGGCGGCGTCGGATACGCTGCGGGGAAGATCTGCGAATGCCCCTGGAGAACTCCGGATTCGGGTAAGTAACAAGGTAGTTTACTTTTATATTTCTGCTTTGCATAAAGAATGCCTTACCCGCGCTATCTTCTTCACCTCCTCCAACTCTTGGAGGGCCTTTTGGGCTTCGGCCTTGGCAGACTTGGCAGTCTCAAGGGCTGCCGCGAGCTCGGACGCTTGGGTCTTTGACTCAAGCTCCAAACTCTCATGTTTTTTCATGAGAGCCTGAAGCTCTTGCTGCACCTCGCCGACCTGAGCCCCAAGTTTCTCTCGCTCGGTGCGCTCCGCGGCCGTTTTCTTTTTGGCCTCGGACAGCTCCTGCTTGAGGGTCGCCACCTCAGTCGTGGCCCCTATAATAAGCAGTGCAATCCTGTTATTTTTTGCAATCACGCCTCTCTATAGGCACTTTTTCTGTAAGGTATTTCTTACCTTCTTTTTCCTCGAGCTGCCGCTTGGCAAGGCCGAGCTCTTGCTCGGTCCGCTCGAGTCCCTGTTTCAGGGCACCCACCTCCGCAGTCAGTGCGGCGGTGGCTAGCAGCGAAGCCTGCATACGCATATTGACTCTTTTTGTTAGACTCCTGCGAAATTTAATAGATCCTCTATTCGGCTTTTCTTTCCGAACGCCAAACAGAGCATCAGGGGCTACTGTCTATGCGGTAATATTTTTACATATTTTTACTTACCTCGAAGCTTGTTAGAAGGCTAGCGCAAGCTTCAGTTAGTCCGCTCTTGACGGACTGAACCTTCTGGATCACCGTACTCATAATAGTACAGTGCTCCTCGTCGATGGAGGCGCCTTTAAGCGCCTCCAGCAGATTGTCCGGCGCCTCTGGTTGGATGGAGGCTGCCAGCTCAGAAGGCTTGCTCCTCTTGGAAGGAGTTCGGCTGCCGCGGTCCGGAATTGTTGAAGATTCCGGCACGGTGTCCGGCTCAAAGCCGGGCTTGGAGCCCTAGGGGGTCTTGTCCCCTTTACTCCTGGAGTCCGGGAGGTCGCCTTGCGACTCCTCCAGGACCACCTCCTCCTGCCCCGGAGCTTGTTGCGACGCCACTTCGGCGTCATCTGCAGTGCGGGGGGAGACAGCAGGCGGAACTGAGTTCACGTCCGATGAATCCAGGGAGCCGCTCGACGACTCGTTGAGTTTGGCCCGGGGCGGGCTGCATGATTATATTCGGCATTAGGGAAGGTTGTGCAACAAAAGGAATATCATGAGTTACTCTGGTATCCGAACACTTACGATTTCGCCGGATGCCTGGCCCTGTCCGGCCACTCCTCTTCGTCCTCGTCGGCGTCGGGGGCGTAGTCCGACGGAGGGGTTTTCCTCTTCTTGGACCCTTCGCCCCCCCCTACTGGGCGGCCTTCCTCTTCTTTCCTCCCCCCGCTGGAGGGGGAGAGGTTTCTTCTTCCTCCTCCTCGTCTCCACGGGAGGAGTGCGTCTCGGACTCGTCGGATGACGAATCCGACCCCACCACGTTACGGGCACTCTTTCGAGTCCCCGTGGTCTTCTTCTTCTTGGCCTTCTTTTCCGGCACCACATAAGGCGCCGGAGCCAGCAGCTTCACTAGTAGAGCTGGGGCTGGGTCTTCGGGCAGCGGAGCCAGACAGTTAATCGGTCCGGATATCGCCCGCCAAGCCTGTCAAAGGCAAGGGAGTTTAGATCCCGCGTAGAGTTAAACTATGAAAAAAGCTGAACATCCTGTAAAAGGTGAAGATAGCTTACCTCGCTAGCGTGACACTGCGAGCTGTATCCGCGGTCCTCGGAAGCGGATGCGGGAGCCTTGGCACCTTTGATTAGCACCTTCCAGACGTCTTCATACGTCGTGTTGAAGAGCCTGTTAAGGGTTCGGTGTTGTGCCAGGTCGAACTCCCACAGAGTAAAGTCCCGTTGTTAACACGGGAGGATTCGGCGAACGAGCATGACCTGGACTACATTTACAATCCTGATTGGCTTGTTTACCAGGGATTGGATGCATGTCTTCAGTCCGGTCACCTCTTCCTCGTTACCCCACGATAGGCCCGTCTCTTTCCAGGACATGAGCCGCGTGGGGGGTCCGGATCGGAACTCGGGGGCTGCGATCCATTTCGGATCGCGTGGCTCGGTGATGTAAAACCATCCGGCTTGCCACCCCTTTAGGGTCTCTACAAAGGATCCCTCGAACCACAGGACGTTGGCAATCTTGCCCGCCATGGCGCCTCCGCACTCCGCCTGGCTGCCGCGCACCACCTTGGGCTTGACGTTGAAGGTCTTGAGCCAGAGGCCGAAATGGGGGCGGACGCGGAGGAAAGCCTCGCACACGACGATAAACGCCGAGATGTTGAGGATGAAGTTCGGGGCCAGATCGTGGAAATCCAGGCCGTAGTAGAACATGAGCCCCCGGACGAATGGGTGAAGTGGAAAACCCAGTCCGCGATGGAAGTGGGGAAGGAATACTACCCTCTCGTGGGGCCTTGGGGTGGGGAGGAGCTACCCCTTCTCGGGAAGCCGGTGCGCGATGTCTTTGGACAAGTATCCGGCCTTCCTAAGCTTTTTGACGTCGCCCTCCGTGACGGAGGAGACCTTCCACTTGCCTCCCGCTCCGGACATCGCTGGAGAAGGTTGAGGTGGGAAGTGCGGGCTTGGGCGCTGGAGCTCGAGTGCGCAGGAGATGGATAGGCAAAGGAGGAAGAAGGCGTAGGTAAAAAGGTGGATCCTTATCCCCTTATATGGGCGGATGCGGTTGTGCGTCCCCACCTGCCTAATAAAACTCGCTTGCCTCCCAAGCGCCGTGGTAAATGGCGCGGTTAGGGTTACCCACGTCCGTATTGATGAGAATCCCGTAAAAGGGGCACACGATCTCTGCTTTGACAAGACGTGCCAAGGAAGCCGCCTCGCAAAACATGCTGAGGTGGAAAAGTAAAAACGATTCGAGTAAAGGACATGGCTGTAGTGTGATGACGCACTGCAGAATACGTCGGCAGATTTGATTTGTGTTAATATTATTCTCTCTATGGCAATATGTGGAAGCTTATTTTGCAGAACCGGACACTACTCTTGGTGTTTACAATCTTCTATGAAGGACTTGGAGGAGGAACCCGCCTTGCAATGCCGAAGACAATTTGCGCGCCGGACTCGTCGTCATTGAAGCCTGGTTCAGGGGCTACTGAGGGAGTCCTGGATTAGGGGGTGTTCGGGTAGCCGGACTATACCTTCAGCCGGACTCCTGGACTATGAAGATACAAGATTGAAGACTTCATCCCGTGTCCGGATGGGACTTTCCTTGGCGTGGAAGGCAAGCTTGGCGATGCGGATATTCAAGATCTCCTACCATTGTAACCGACTTTATGTAACCCTAACCCTATCCGGTGTCTATATAAACCGGAGGGTTGTAGTCCGTAGGCAATCAACTCCATATACAACAATCATACCATAGGCTAGCTTCTAGGGTTTAGCCTCGTTGATCTCGTGGTAGATCTACTCTTGTACTACCCATATCATCAATATTAATCAAGCAGGACGTAGGGTTTTACCTCCATCAAGAGGGCTCGAACCTGGGTAAAACATCGTGTTCCCTGCCTCCTGTTACCATCCGACCTAGACGCACAGTTCAGGACCCCCTACCCGAGATCCGCCGGTTTTGACACCGACAGTCCTTGATCCATACCGTAGGATTTGTTGTGCCATCGTATGACTCGATGTTCACGGGTTTGAAACCCTCGGGGATTTTATGATCCATTACTTCATCTGTGAAGCATAGTGGGTGTGCGGCGCCTCTGTATTGGGCTATATCATGACGCAGCTCAAACGAGCTTTGTCTACTGTGTTCGGCCCGGCCGGATTTACTGTATCCGGAGTGACGATTACCGTCTCATGCCGTGGGGCGCCCACGCGATCTGTAGATCGATCTTGTTTGCCTTGCCTTGTCCTCCAATATATCTTGCATGTCTGGCGCATTTTCCCATGCCTTGGTATTTTTTGAGCAGTGTCGGGGTGCGGCTTGAGTGGAGGGCCAAGAGGCCTCTCTGTCGCGGCCACGGGGTGGCCGGTCGACCGCATCATGCGCTGGTGATGTAGGTTTAGGTGCTTCCTCCTCTAATTGGGGTAGCAACCTGCGCTTTGGGTAGCTCTTGGAGGGGCGTTCGAGTTCATACTCTTCGTCCGCAAGGACTTCAGTCCATCTGTCAGCTAGCAAATCTTGATCAGCTCTAAGTTGTTGCTGTTTTTTCTTGAGGCTGCTCGCCGTGGCCATAAGCCTGCGTTTGAAACGCTCTTGTTCGACGGGATCCTCCGGCATGACAAATTCATCATCGTCGAGGCTTGCCTCGTCTTCGGAGGGAGGCATATAATTATCGTCCTCGACCTCTCTGTCTGCCGCTCTCTCATGAGGGTTGGCTTCTCCATCCTCCTATGCTGAATCTTGCTGGAGGTGGTTGTCTTCGGCAATGTCTGGGGTGTTATTATCTCCCGTACTGGAATCACCGTTTTTGCTTTGGCGGGATTTAGAGCGGCGCCGTTGATGCCGGCGCTTAGGCTGCTTCTTGGAGGGGTCATCCTCCGCTGTTCCATCGCCATTGCCTTCTTTTGGGGTGTCCACCATGTATATATCATATGACGAGGTGGCTTTCCAGTGCCCTATAGGCGCTGGTTCTTGATCGTCTCCTGCATCGGCGTCCATACTGTCGATGTCTTTGGAGTCGAAGTCGAGCATGTCGGTTAAATCATCGACAGTGGCTACGAAGTGGGTGGTGGGTGGGCTTTGAATTTCTTCATCATCCGCATCCCAACCTTGCTGACCATAGTTCGGCCAGGGCTCTCCTGATGAAGAGAGAGACTTTAGTGAATTCAGAATATCACTGAAGGGCGAGTGCTGAAAGATGTCCGCGGCGGTGAACTCCATGATCGGCGCCCAATCGGGTTCGATCGGTAGGGGCGCGGAGGGCTCGGAGTCTGGAGAGGAGTCCGGCTCCTTGGAGTCACGGGCTTCGCAAGGAATAGGGCTGGTGTTCGGCTCAATCGCCGTAGAGATTGCAGCCCCCGAGGCGGTGTCCAACCACCCGTCCTCGATTGGCACAGTTGGCTCCGAATTAAGGCTCGGGGCTGATGCGGGTGCGGCCTCCAGGGCACTGTTTGGCGGCAGAGCTAGATCATGCCCATCGTGACAATGCGGCGCGCTCGGCTGCGGCTCGAATACGTCGAAGATCAAGTCTCCACGAAGGTCGGCCGTGTAGCTCAAACTTCCAAATCTGACCTGATGGCCAGGGGCGTAGCTTTTGATCTGCTCCAGATGGCCGAGCGAATTGGCCCGCAGTGCAAAGCTACCAAATACGAAGATCTGTCCGGGGAGAAAGGTCTCACCCTGGATCGCATCGCTGTTAATGATCGGAGAAGCCATCGGGCCTAAAAGTGACGACACAGAGGAACTCTCAATGAAAGCACCAATGTCGGTGTCAAAACCGGCGGATCTCGGGTAGGGGGTCCCGAACTGTGCGTCTAGGCGGATGGTAACAGGAGGCAGGGGACACAATGTTTTACCCAGGTTCAGGCCCTCTTGATGGAGGTAAAACCCTACGTCCTGCTTGATTAATATTGATGATATGGGTAGTACAAGAGTAGATCTACCGCGAGATCAGAGAGACTAAACCCTAGAAGCTAGCCTATGGTCTGATTGTTGTTCGTCCTATGGACTAGAACCCTCCGGTTTATATAGACACCGGAGAGGGCTAGGGTTACTCAGAGTCGGTTACAATGGTAGGAGATCTACATATCCGTATCGCCAAGCTTGCCTTCCACGCCAAGGAAAGTCCCTTCCGGGCACGGGACGAAGTCTTCAATCTTGTATCTTCATAGTACAGGAGTACGGCTGAAGGTATAGTCCGGCTATCCGGACACCCCCTAATCCAGGACTGCCTCGCCTTTTCGGGCTTGTCCAGACCCATGCTGCGAGACATGGTCGAGCAAGATGGGATTTGCCCCTCCGATCGGAAGAGATATACTCTAGGCCCCTCGTGTGATCCGACCAAGATAAGCATGGCCATGCGATTAGGATTATGAGATAATCCGGTTTGTGGTCGACATCACTGGAACGAGAAAGAGGTCGTGCTAGCACAAGGATGACGGACTCGCCTTGAGCCCGACAACATATATCGTGTGGCAAAAGGAATGGAAGTATGATGCACAGGTTCACCTAACCATCTTCATAGTCTGCTTGGTGTTCGACATGCCTTGCTAGGGGCCGCTACCAACCGTGCAGTTCGGTGGTGATCCGAACTTCAAGCAAGCCGTCTTGAACCTAAGGAGTCGCACACTTAAGGGAAAGAACCTACGAGGTCGGATCCGAGGACACTGGTCGGATGTGATCCGAGCTGTGTTCGGATTCTGGCTGAGTAGACTTATGGGTGTTAGGGTCCGTGCGAGGCCCAAGTGTTGAGCCCACGATGGATGCCTATATAAAGTGGGGGTGCGGCACACTCATGTGATTGATCGCTTCGGCACTGTCACTAGGGTTTGCATGTGTTGCGAATAGCCACCTCCACTCGACCGCCGACTGTGTGATCGGACCTAGCAGTCCGCCGCATGGTGTTCCTCCTGCAAGCGCAGATACTGTTAGAGGCGGTGCACTTGCACCGCTTCAACGAACCTGTACAAGGGAATTGACGACCCGCTGTTTGAGGGAGATTGGACAAGTAGGAGACACACTACCCCAACTCTTCTTTCGCTGCATGGCACTGCGTGTCTAGTGGTAACAATCTATGATCCATCTCCCGTAGCATGTTCTTGGTTGTTCTGCGCGTAGGAAAATTTTAATTTGCATTCGATGCACCCTACCCTAGAACCCAATAGTGGTATCAAAGCCTCTGCTATAGGATTTGAATTTGGATCGTATGCATATTAGATATGTGGAGGTGATAGATGAGATCTATTGTTGTTGATGAGATCAGCTGTGTGCACGGTTGATGAGATAAATTGCACATGGGGATCGATGTGGCTATGTTTTCTGATGATCGGAGTCGATGAGGTCGTAAGACAACCTACCCCTACCGGTCGGTATCCGCCATCGAGGTTAACAGTGAAACGTAAATCCGTCGTGTCTGTAGCGCCTTGTATTTCGTACATGATCACTCAAACTGGTAGAATGAGATTCCATGCATAACTTTGTTTTGCAGGTTTGATGTGAATAGTATGGCTCATGTGTATGTGTTGCATGTGTGTAAATTATACATGGCCTATGTGTGAAGTTTTTCAGCCGGCAGGAGCCAAAGTGTTGTCATTATATTGTATAACGACCGGTGTGTCAACTTGTGACTCTATGTAAAATTCATTACTAGTTGTAGTAGTTGGATAATAGAGATCGGGTTGGTGGCTTGGCGTCCCGGCATGACAAACAATATCGAGTTCCTAGATGGTAATCGGAGTCGGAGCCGACCTGGAAGAACATCCATGAAGGAGCCATACTATTTCACAATATATGTTTTATCTGTGATTGTTATGCTTCTTGTTTTCTATGCATGTCAGAATGATAGAAAGATCCCTCATTAATATCTAGAAATTTGCCATTCCCGATGTTGCACCTTCGCACGTCAAGTACGTCTAGTAGTGGACTCATAAAATTGGGGTGCTTCTAGGTGTCATTGAACTGAAGGGTTCATGTCGAACACGGACATGTACTGCATTAGGTTAACTTGACAAGGCTACCAAAACGGTTTTTGGTGTTGTGGCAAAGAAGGTTGGGGGCCTGGGTATGAGATACCTTCCCGACCGACAGGAGTCGTATAGAGACACAATTAGCAAGGAGTTGCTTACCGGATAGGCATGTTGTCTAGCAGTGATGCTAAATCTCAGTAGTCGCATGTGCTAGTCAGAGCCTGAATCACTGAGAGTTTGCAGAGGGATGGCAACTTCAGTGGGAGAATTTATATTTAAGGCTTGAATTACTCTACATAAACACATTGCTTAGTGATTGCATATTTTCTGTTGCAGATCAATGTCACCACATGCTCAACCCAACTTTCCATTGAAATCAATTCTGGAAAAGGATAAACTAAATGGAACAAACTTTACCACCTGGTATAGAAATCTGAGAATTGTTCTCAAGTATGGTAAAAAGGAACATGTTCTAGAGGATCCACTTCCAGAGGAACCTGCCGATAATGATAATACCACAACTAAGAATGCCTACCAGAAACTCGTTGATGAATCAACAGAGATCAGATGTCTGATGCTGGCTTGTATGGATCCCAATTTGCAACAGCATTTCGGAAATGGTGAGGCTTACGATATGATCGAAAGTCTCAGGAGCATGTTTCTGGCACAGGCTAGGACCGAAAGGTTCAACGTCTGGCGATCCTTGATGGATTGCAAACTGAATGAAGGTGATCCACTGAGCCCACATGTGATCAAAATGATCGAATATGTGCAAGATTTGGATCGTTTGGGCTTCCCGCTCTTGGATGAGCTGGTTACTGATGCAGTTCTGGGTTCTCTTCCACCCAACTATGGGACGTTCATCTTGAACTATCATATGAATGGCATGGATAAGAAGCTCACTGAGTTGCATTGGATGCTCAAAGTAGCAGAGTAGGATATTAAGAAAGGCACACATCAAGTTTTGATGGTGCAGAAATCGGCTAAGTTCAAGAAGAGATGGTCCAAGAAAAAGGCTAAGGCAAAGGGCACAGAGACGGTAATCTTCACCGCTGCGCCAAAGTCTGAACCGGACTCGAAGACCATTTGCTACCATTGCAAGGAGACCGGTGACTAGAAGAGGAACTGTAGCAAGTGGCTTGCAGAGCATGGCAAGAAGGCCGGAAATGCTTCTTCGGGCAAAGGTACACTTGTTGCATATGTTATAGACATTTACCTTGCGGACATACCTAGCAGCTCTTGGGTATTTGATACTGGATCGGTTGTTCATTGATACATCTCCGTCGTATCTACTTTTCCAAACACTTTTGCCCTTGTTTTGGACTCTAACTTGTATGATTTGAATGGAACTAACCCGGACTGGCGATGTTTTCAGCAGAATTACCATGGTGTTGTTTTATGTGCAGAAAACAAATATTCTCGGAATGACCTGAAACTCCACGGAACATCTTAGAGAAAATAATAAAAAAATCCTCGCCAAAGATGAAGACCAGGGGTCCCACACCCTTCTCACGAGGGTGGGGGGCGCCCCCCTAGGGCGCGCCCCTGCCTCGTGGGCCCCCTATTGCGTCTCCGACTCCAACTCCACCTCCATATATTGAGTTTCGATGAGAAAAAAATCAGAGAGAAGAAATCATCGCATTTTACGATACAGAGCCGCCGCCAAGCCCTAAAACCTCTCGGGAGGGCTGATCTGGAGTCCGTTCGGGGCTCCGGGGAGGGGGATTCATCGCCGATGTCATCATCAACCATCCTCCATCACCAATTTCTTGATGCTCACCGCCGTGCGTGAGTAATTGCATCGTAGGCTTGCTGGACGGTGATGGGTTGGATGAGATTTATCATGTAATCGAGTTAGTTTTGTTAGGGTTTGATCCCTAGTATCCATTATGTTCTGAGATTGATGTTGCTATGACTTTGCTATGCTTAATGCTTGTCACTAGGGCCCGAGTGCCATGATTTCAGATCTGAACCTATTATGTTTTCATGAATATATGCGAGTTCTTGATCCTATCTTGCAAGTCTATAGTCACCTACTATGTGTTATGATCCGGCAACCCCGGAGTGACAATAATCGGGACCACTCCCGGTGATGACCATAGTTTGAGGAGTTCATGTATTCACTATGTGCTAATGCTTTGTTCCGGTTCTCTATTAAAAGGAGGCCTTAATATCCCTTAGTTTCCAATAGGACCCCGCTGCCACGGGAGGATAGGACAAAAGATGTCATGCAAGTTCTTTTCCATAAGCACGTATGACTATATATGGAATACATGCCTACATTACATTGACGAATTGGAGCTAGTTCTGTGTCACCCTATGTTATGACTGTTACATGATGAACCGCATCCGGCATAATTATCCATCACTGATCCGGTGCCTATGAGTTTCCCATATACTGGTTCTCGCTTATTTACTTTCCCGCTGCTACTATTACAATCACTACAAAATACCAAAAAAATTACGTTTGTTGTCTTTTCTTTTGTTGCCGCTACCACCACTATCATATTACTTTGCTACTAAACACTTAGCTGCAGATACTAAGTTTCCAGGTGTGGTTGAATTGACAACTCAGCTGCTAATACTTGAGAATATTCTTTGGCTCCCCTTGTGTCGAATCAATAAATTTGGGTTGAATACTCTACCCTCGAAAGCTGTTGCGATCCCCTATACTTGTGGGTTATCATTCATATTTGCAACTCGATGCAGGGGCTGGTAAGAACTAGGCGTGTAGGGGAGATTGACATCAGGGTCGGTAACAAAGCAAGAGTTGCTGCGTTGGAGGTCGCCACGATGCAGCTCCAGCTCCAGCTTCCTTCTGGATTTATTTTGGAATTGAATAATTGTTATTACATTCCTGCACTTCGTCAGAACATTATTTCTGCCTCATGCTTGATGAGTCAGGGTTATGAATTCAATTTAAAGGACAATGGTTGTTCGTTTTTTGAATGGTATGTTCCACAGCTATGCACCCATTCTTGATGGGCTATTTATATTGAATCTAGAACAGGAACTGGTCTGTAACGTGAATGTCAAGAGGCATAAGACTAATGAGATAAATCCGACATACTTCTGGCATTTCCAGCTTGGACACATTATTCTGAAACGCATGCAGAAGCTCCATGATGATGGGCTCCTAACTTCGTCTGACTTTGAGTCGTTTGAGACATGTGAATCAAGCTTGCTCAGCAAGATGACTAAGTCTCCTTTCGCAAAGAGTTATGAGAGGGCGTCCGAGCTATTGGAACTTATACATAGTAATGTGTGTGGTCCAATGAGCACAACTGCCAGAGCTGGCTATTAGTACTTTGTGACTTTCACTGACGACTTGAGTAGATATGGATATATCTATTTGATGAGGCATAAGTCAGAAACTTTTGAAAAGTTCAAAGAGTTTCAAAACGAGGTTGAGAATCATCTCGGAAAGACTATAAAACTTCTATGATCAGATCGTGGAGGTGAGTACATGAGCCAGGAGTTTGATGATCATCTGAAAAGCCGAGGTATAGTACCTCAGCTCACACCCCCGGGTACGCCACAGAGAAACGGCGTGTCGGAATGGAGGAATAGGACCTTGTTGGACATGGTTCGGTCAATGATGAGCAAATCAGATTTACCCTTGTCATTCTGGGGATACGCTCTAGAAACTACAGCTTTCACACTTAACAGGGTACCATCAAAATCTGTAGAAAAGACACCACATGAGATGTGGACCGAGAAGAGTCCTAGTTTGTCTTTTCTAAAGATTTGGGGTTGTGAAGCATTTGTCAAGCGACTTATGTCAGACAATCTTACACCCAAGTCGGATAAACGCGTATTCTTGGGATATCCGAGGGAAACCTTGGGATATAGCTTCTACAACCAGGAAGAGAACAAAGTGTTTGTTGCTCGGGACATGGTTTTCCTTGAGAAAGAGTTTCTCAGTCGAGAGGGCAGTGGGAGGGCAGTCCGACTTGAAGAATTTCGAGTACCACTCGGGGACGGCTCGGCGGGTGATGAGATCATACCGGAGTCAGTCAGGGAACCCGTAGTGGAAGCGGCACCGGAACCACGGAGGTCGGAAAGATTGCGCAAAGTGTGTGATGTGTTGTTGCTAGAAAGCGATGAGCCAACCACATAAGCGGAAGCGATGGTGAGCCCGGATTTCGAGGCATGGCTAGAGGCCATGAGATCCGAGTTAAATTGCATGGATGAAAATCAAGTCTGGGACTTGGTTGATCCGCCGCCTGGCATAAAGGCCATTGGCTGCAAATGAGTGTTTAAGAAGAAAACCGATGTGGATCGAAATGTTCAGATCCAAAAAGCTCGGTGTCGGTGTACAAAAGTAGGGGCTCTCCTTTTGACCCTTTTACTTGTGCGCGGGCGGTTAGAGCCATGCGCCGCGGCCACACTTAGCAGGGCAGAGGAGGGAAGCCGGAGAGAAGCCGAAGCACCAAGGAAAACAAGACGACGCCAAGGCCGAGAGAACAAAGAGCAGAGGGACGAAGCAGGTTCCCCCGGGAAGACCCTTGTCGGGGCAGCCTCAGCGGCCCCGACAAGACCCTTGCCGGGGCAGCTCGCCCAACACCAGCGAAGCGCACCACGCTTGAGCCCACGGTCTCCAACACCATCAACCACGTTGGGCCAGGGCACGGGAGGCACCTCCATGGTGGCATCCAGATCTTTGTAAAGACAGAGAATACTCAAGATCAGATGAAGACCAGAAGATGGTGACCCTCGGCGGGATCCTAGCCAAGGAAGTCCACAAGGCCTCCTGGCAAGACCCTTGCCGGGGATGACAGGGATGACGGCAAGCCACGGCAGAGACCCTTGTCGGGCCCCTGGCAAGACCCTTGCCGAGGGCATCAGCAGGGCCACTGCCAGACCCGTACCAGCCAAGACTACCACCGCCATTCGCATGCAGCTGCCGGCCCAACCAGCTGGGCAGGCACCTGCGTGGCAACATGCGACTTCCAGGCCAAATCAGTAGGCACCTACGTGGCGGCGTGCGGACCTTCATGAAGTCCCTACCACCGCACCACCTCAATTGCCTGCCTGTCTACATGGCACTACATGCATCGCTAGCCTGGGCGCATGTCGACGCGAGGGGGAGCGGTGATGGACGGGACGGGCCTCGTTCCTGTCCCCGATAAAGCTAAGGGACACCTAAGCGATGCATTGAATGCGTCTTGTCCTGTAATACGAGCGATAAGCTCGCAGTACTGTAGGCCTTTGCACCTCATGTGTGCCACTGTGGCATCCCCTTTCGACTATAAAAGGAGGCCTACGACATACTGGAGGGGGATTCGACTCTTTTGAACTACACAGCTGCCATAGCTAGTTCGAAAACCCAAGAACACTCAATACATCCACCAAAGCAGAACTAGAGTTTTACGCATCCTCGTGGCCCAAACCTGGGTAAACGATCCTCATGCTGACTGCGAATCCTGCTCTTCTCACGACCCCGCGCCCCGGCAACCGTAGTACGGATTCTTGTGATCCCATAGGTGTCGTTTCCCACCGACATCTTGGCGCGCCAGGTAGGGGGCGCAGTTGTGAGAATCTGGTCTGGCTGTTAGCCTAGTAGTTCTTCATTGCCATGGCTCCCAAGAAGAAGGCAGCCATGGCGGTCGGTTCATCCAGGGCCAAACGACCCGTACCAGTGAGGGCGAGTAGCGGGCCAGTCGCGAATAGGACCCGAGGCGTGGCCCGCGAGCACCAGCATCGCTCTGGTAGTCAGAGCCTGGCAAGCGACGTCGTTCGTACGCAAGACAGCGGGCCGCACGCCACAAAATCCAGAGACGGAGTTGGGCCCCTCGCAGGCGGCGCGGGACCCTCTGGGGTCGCCGCCGTACCACTCACGGGCGGCGTGACGACCTCCAGGACGCCCACTCCAGGACCCACAGTGTGCTCTTCCCATGGTGTGAGCGACGAGAAGCGTCACCATGCCAGTGACCCTGAGCACCGCCGTGGGAAGAGCCATGTGCATCACCTGCGGGATGAAGGAGGTCAGCATGCCCACCGAAGTGCTGGCGATAATGACACACAACCGCTGGTCCGTGGTAGAACTCCTTCTAACGTGGTTAGAAGTCGAAGCGCGCCACGGTCCATGCAGCTCTCGCCACCACCCACTCCAGCAGAAGCCTTGGCGCGCGCGCAGCTGCTCATCGACTTCCCTCCTGCTGCGGAGAAGCTCAACGAGTGGAGAGCCACCATCCGGAGCCTGGTCGCCATCGCCAACAAAGATGATCCGTGACCGGCGGGGCCCTCGGGCCGGTGCTCCACCGAACCACCACATGCCGGCGGCGGAAGAACCGGGGGTGCTGCGGTCACAGTGCACTCTCCTCCTCCGTGCCAACCACCGCAGATGGCAGCCCGTCGTGACGACGCTTGCGATAACATCTCCATAGCGTCGTCCGACCCGCGGATCCACCCCGACCAGCACCAAGTTCTTCGGGAGCGAGCCCATGATGACGCTCGAAGCACCATCAAGAGCCGGCGCGATACACGCCACCAGTCGGACAAGTGGGCAGGGCCCGCTGCAGACCACCCAGCTCCGGGAGGCTCCGACGGACTACCTTACGAGGTGGGTTGCCCAGCCTTTACCCGGGAGCTGCGGCCGTTCCTATGGCCATCCCACCGCACGTTCAAGCCTGTCGTCGGTGAGAAGTACAATGGCAAGACCCATCCGTCGGAGTTCCTCAGCGTCTACACCATTGCAATGCAAGCCGCTGGGGCTCGTGAGGACAAGGTGCTTGCCAATTACTCCCCGCTGGCCCTAAAACCCAATGTCATGTCTTGGTTGATGCACTTGCCGACAGACTCCATTTCTTCTTGGTCAGACCTGTGCCATGAGTTCGTTGGTGCCTTCGCTGGAGGCCACCAAACTCATGGCCAGGCGAGTGATTTGCATATCATTCCCCAGAAGGAAGGAGAAAACCTGCACAAGTACAAACAGAGGTTCAGCCGGGTGCAGTACAACATCCCCGACGTTCACCCCGCGGCCGTGATTAGCACGTTCCATTAGAACGTGCGCAATCGCAAGATGTGTGACAAGCTGGCGATGAACAAGGTTAAGGACGTGGTCGAACTTTATGTTCTGGCTGATAGTTGCGCCCGAGCTGAAGAGGGTAGGAAGTACCCCGGCGAAGATGCCGTCGCGAAAGCCGACTCTAGTGATGAAGGCACCGCCGCCCCGACGAAGAAGGGCCGGCGTCGCAACAGGAAATGCAAGGGCAAGGTCGTACTTGCCATTGAAGGATCTGACGATACCGGCACTGCCAAGAAGGCCAAAGTAGACGACCCCGGCAAGGAGATTGCCGGGTGCGCCGCTTGCCGGGCCTTAGCAGCTGCCGACAAGCCAGGGGGCTCCGACAAGCAGTACTGCAAGATCCACCGCACCAAGGGCCACGACCTCCATAACTGCTGGCAAGTCGAGCTGCTTGCTGAGAAGCAAAAGGCCGATTATGAAAGTAGGGACAAGGAGAAGGGTCAGGATGGTGCCGAAGGATCCGGCAAGAAGCGTGGTGGCCAGGGAAGTCGCCGCGGCAAGGATAAATAGCAAGAGATGCCCGCTCGGGGCTGCGACAAGAAGCAAGATGACGACGATCGTGACGAGGACGACGAGTCCGGTGAGCATGAGTTTCAGAAGGCTACAGAGGCCATGTGTGTCGATGGTGGTGCCTCGCTGCATACCTCTCACCGCCAACTCAAGCGGTGGGGGCGTGAGATTATAGCAGCGGAGCCCTCGTTCGACGCTCAGAAGCCGCTAAAGTGGTCCAGCACGCCCCTCATCTTTGACGCCGAGGACCACCCTGACCACACAACTACAGTCGGGTGTTTGCCGTTGTTGGTTTCACAAACGATACGCAACCTCAAGATGAACAAGATGTTGGTTGACGGTGGGGCCGGTCTAAACTTGATCTCGCCTGTTGTGATCAAAAGGCTGCAAATTCCTGATGGAGACCTCGAGGAAACGGGCATGTTTCAAGGGGTCAACCCAGGAAGGAGCCAGCCAAAGGGGAAGGTCACATTGCCTGTGACGTTTGGAGGCGAGTTGAATTACAGGACGGAGAGGATTGTCTTCAATGTAGCCGAGATCCCCTTGCCCTACAACAGGATCCTCGGCCGCCCGGCACTAGCCAAGTTCATGGCGGCGTTGCACTATGCCTACAACACACTGAAGATGCCTGGGCCAATGAACATCATCACCGTCCCCTCCGATAACAAGGACGCGCTGATCAGCGCCGACCTACTCTACCACGAGGCAGTTGCGGCAGCTGTCGCCAAGGCTCTTGCTCCTGCCGCTGAAGCCCTAGGAGGGAAGAAGAGGACCGGAAGAACCTCTCGCACCCACTCTGACAAGCGCACTCCTTCAGGGTGTTGCGCTATCGTCGAGGACGTGCTAGAGAGCTCCACCGACAAGAGCAAGAAATCCAGAGCTGCGCCACCAGAGACCAAGGGGGTGTCCATCAAGGAAGATGGAACGGGAGGCGCTTTCACCATAAGCTCCACCCTTGACGGCAAATAGGAAGGCGCGCTCGTCGCTTTCCTGTGGGCGAATGTCGATGTGTTTGCATGACAAGCATCCGACATCCCCGGCGTTCCCAAGGAAGTGATTGAGCACCATCTTGCTGTCTGTCCCCATGCGCGACCCGTCAAGCAGAAGGTCAGGAAGCAAGCTTTGGAACGGTAGGAGTTCATCACAGAGGAGATCAGGAAATTGGAAGCAATAGGTTTGGTGAGAGGAGTGCTCCATCCGATGTGGTTGGCCAATCTGGTGGTGGTGCGCAAGGCAAAAGGGAAGTGGAGATTGTGTACTGACTACACAGATATCAATAAGGCTTGTCCTATAGACCCCTTGCGGTTGCCGCGCATCGACCAGATTGTTGACTCCACGGCAAGGTGCGATCTATTGTCATTCCTCGACGCCTACTCAGGCTACCACCAGATCTTCATGACAAGAGAAGATGAAAAGAAGACAGGATTTATCACCCCATGTGGTACATATTGCTTTTTACGGATGCCTTTCGGGTTGAAGAGTGCTGGTTCAATATTTGCAAGAGCAGTCCAAATTGGTTTTGAACCCCAGCTACATAGAAATATGGAAGCCTATATGGATGACATAGTAGTCAAAACCAAGGATAGGGCGACTCTTGTACAAGACTTAGAAGAGACGTTTGCCAACCTACGCAAGATCAACCTCAAGATGAGCCCTGAGAAGTGTGTCTTCGGCATTACATTCGGCAAACTTCTCGGGTTCTTTGTATCACAGCATGGGATCGAGGCAAACTCAGACAAGATCAAGGCTATCGAGTGGATCGAGGCGCCCAAGCGGATCAAGGATGTGCGTCGACTCACTGGCTGTGTTGCCTCCATGAGCCGATTCATCTCCAAGTTTGCCGAGCGGGCCCTTCCCTTTTTCAAGATTTTGAAGAAGGCGGGCCCAATGGAATGGACCCCAGAAGCCGAGGCGGCATTGCAAGAGCTGAAGAGATACCTTTCTTCTACACCGATACTAGTTGCACCTAGACCACAAGAGCCATTGTTGTTGTATCTGGCGGCGACGAATCAAATGGTCAGTGCCGCGCTGGTGGCACAGAGGGAGGTGGACGCAGACGCAGTGGCTGCAGTAGGACCGGCAGATGGCAAGTCAGAGACTCCCCCAGCAGGGCCTGGTGCCGGCAAGGCAAGGCTCCCGGCAGAGTCTGACGCCATCGGGATAGAGCCCGCGCCGTCAAATGAAGTGGTGCAGAAGAAGAAGATGATGCAGCACCCGGTTCACTTTGTTAGCTCCCTCCTGCAGGGGGCTAGATCAAGATATTCCGGCATGCAGAAATTGCTCTTCGGCCTCCTTATGGCCTCGAGGAAGCTACGTCATTACTTCCAAGCCCACGAGATCACTGTCGTCACCCGCCTCCCGTTGCAACGGATACTGCACAACCCAGATGCAACTGGAAAGATTGTGGAGTGGGCCTTGGAGTTATCTAGCTTTGGGGTGAAGTTTGAAAGTACTTCGACAATCCAGAGTAGAGTCCTGGCGGAGTTCATTGCAGAATGGACCTCGATGCCCGAGGAAGAGATCCAGGAGACCACTCTCCCCGGCAAGGAAACAGCTCGTGACTGGATTATGTACTTTGACGGAGCTTTCTCGCTGCAAGGCGCTGGTGCTGGTGTGCTGCTCGTCGCACCCAGCGGAGAGCACCTCAAGTATGTAATCCAGATGCACTTTTCCAGGGAGATGTCCACCAACAACACTGCTGAGTACGAGGGATTGCCTGCCGGTCTCAGGATCGCGACATACCTCGGAGTTAAAAAGCTCATCGTCAGGGGTGATTCGCAGCTTGTCGTCAGACAAGTTAACAAAGATTATCAAAGCCTGTTGATGGAGGCCTACGTAGATGAGGTGAGGAAGATGGAGGAGCACTTTGATGGTATACAAGCGGAGCACGTTCCTCGAGCGGATAACGACATCGCTGATTACCTGTCAAAGTGCGTTGCATTCAAGTTACCTGTGGAACCAGGTACCTTTTTGTTTCGGCTAAATCAACCATCCGTCGAACCACCAACGGAGCAGAACAAGCAGAGGAAATCAGGCCCCGACAAGTACTTTCCCGCCGAATCCCCAGGGACCGCCGGCAAGGATGTTGCCGTGGGCCTCGAGTCTACCGAGGAGCGACCGACTCCGGCAGGCCATCAAGCCCTGGCCATAGAGACGAACGTTCCCATGGCGGAAGAGATGCCTTTGGTGCTTGTCGTCGAGCCCCAGGCTCCGGCGTGGGTGCAGCACACCATCCGTTTCCTCCAGACGGGGAACTTCCTAAGGAGCAAGAAGAAGCGGAAAAGGTAGCCCGTCGGTCTGCCGTGTACCAGTTTGTCGATGACGTCCTGTATAGGAAAAGACCGAACGGTGTGAAATTGAGGTGCATCCCCCGGGAAGAAGGACTGGAGCTGTTGGCAGAGATACACTGAGGCATATGTGGCTCCCACATAGGGTCGAGGGCCCTTGCCGGCAAGGCATTTCGGTAGGGTTTCTTCGGGTCCAATGTCCTCCAGGATGCAACGCCACTAGCAACCAAGTGTGAAGCGTGTCGGTTCCATTCAAAGAAGCTTCATCAACCAGCTCAAGCCCTTCAAACAATCGCTCTCTCCTGGCCATTCTCGGTCTGGGTGCGCGACATACTGGGCCCTTTCCCCCATGTTGTCGGGGGCTTTGAGTACTTGTACGTTGCGATCGACAAGTTCACAAAGTGGCCGGAGGTGGAAGCAGTGAGGAAGGTGACATCACAGTCAGCCGTCAAGTTCTTCAAGGGGCTAGTCAGCCATTTCGGTGTACCCAATAGAGTCATCACCGACAAAGACACGCAGTTCACAAGCCACACGTTCATGCAGTACATCCAAGACCTCGGCAACAAGGTCTGTTTTGCTTCCGTGGCACACCCCCGGAGCAACGGCCAGGCGGAGAGGGCAAATGCTAAAGTGTTGCGAGGCTTGAGAATGAATACCTTTGACAGGCTGCACAGGAGCGGAAGGCGATGGATTGATGAGTTGTCGGCTGTTCTTTGGTCGATCAGGACGACGCCAAATCGAGCCACCGGCCAGACACCTTTTGCCCTAGTATATGGGGCAGAAGCAGTTCTCCCCATGGAACTCATATATGGGTCACCTTGAGTGCTCGCTTATTACGAGCTTGAGGAAGAGCAGTTGCGGCAAGACGATGTGACGCTCCTTGAGGAAGATCATCTTTGGGCGGCTGTGAGAGCAGCACGCTACCAGCAAGCCTTGCGCCACTACCATAGCCGCAAGGTTCATGCCCAAAGCTTTGAGGAAGGCGACCTTGTTCTTTGGCGCGTTTAGTCGGCCAAGAATTCCAACAAGTTGACGCTGAAGTGGGAAGGCCCTTATCGGGTAATACGAGTCACCAGGCCCGGCGCAGTCCGCCTGGAGACCGAAGATGCCATCCCAGTGGGCAACTCCTGGAACATCGAGCATCTTCGCAAGTTTTACCCATAAGGCGCGGCTTGCCAGGCTCCCGGCAAGCCACCTTTTGTACAAGCTTTGTCGGCAAGGCATGTAACCCTCTGTACAGAGCCAGACGCAGACCCTGAGCATAAATAAATGAAGCGCTGGCGCCCTAAGTTATAGCATGCATGCTAGGTTAAGTCTCTCCCTCGGTTAGAGTTGGTAGTGCTTAGCGGCGACTAACCCCTAGCCTAGAGGTCGAGTGTGCGTCTTTCTGTTCTCTTTGGTTCGCAGGGCACTTCTGCTGAGCCGCTTGGGAAAAGGAGAACGAACTGGCGCTCCGACCCCGGCAGGGCAAGGCTGCCGGGAGCTGAAGATACGAGGGTCCAACCACGGCAAGCCCAGGGTTGTCGGGGGCTGCGGATTCAAATAAATCTTTCATCCCCTTGTTGTGCGTTTCCGTATAGAACTAGGATATGTGAAACCTCGTTTGTGTTCTTGAAACCACCGTGCTCCCCCTTTTCTGGACCTGAGAGCTAACTCCTGGGTCGGAATTTGGTAGTAGTCGTGGTGGCAAGGAGATGAACGAGGCGCCTAACCCTACTTCGCCCCTGCCTCTGCCAAGAGCGCGAGAATGGTCGACTGGAGTAGGGGAACGGCAAGGCCTGTTGCCAGGCGACAATGTTCCTTAAAAATAACAAGGATTCATCCTTGGCATGGGCCTCACTCACGCGCAAAGAACCCGGCAAGCACCCTTTTATTAAAAACATCCATACAGGTAGAGTTCATACGGAATCAAAAACATGAGCAAGGGGATTACATGTCTTAAAATCAACAAGTGCCCGCAGGCTTACAAAAAAGAGAGATGAAAGGTGACCGTAACTCTTTTCTTGTCCCTCTCCTCAGAAGATGGAGCAAGATAGCAGGAGGGAAAAAAGAACGCCTAGGCGAGGTGCGAGGAGCAGAGGGCACCAAGAGGGGAAGGAGCCGAAAGATGGGGCAGTGGTCTGGCAATACGCGGCGAAGGCGTCGGTGCCCGCGTACTCCGACTTGACGGCCGCCACTCACCTTCTTCGCCTCCTCCGGCCCTCTATGCCAACCGCCCAAGGAGACGGTGGGAAGCACCCCGATGGAGAGCTTGGCGGGGAAGGCCCTCGGCAGGCCGCACAACATGGGGCAGGGCGACGCGTTCAGTCGGAGATGAGGTCAATGTGACCCCGCTCGATGCTCTCGTCGTCGCTGTCGCTGCCCTCCTCATCGCTCCCGCTTGAAGAGGAATCTTCATCGTCGGAGGAGCTCTCCACACAGCACTTCAGGCAAGTTCCGAAATCTTCAAAGACCTTGATGGAGAGCAGGCTGCCCTCCGTTAACTTGAAGTAGAGGACAAGCCCTGCCTCAAGTTGTCGATGCGAGTGAACGTCTTCCATCCGCGGCGGAGGTACATGACGTGAGGAGCGGGGAAGTCGACGTCGACCCGCGTGCCGCCGCTCCCGCAGCCCTTCATGTGCAACCAGATGGTCTGGGGTGGATCGAGCTCCATCTCCCGAGCGAATGCAGTAGGGAGACAGACGCGACGATGCGGTGGCCGACGCAGCCTGATGAAGAACTCGCGGGGCTGGTCCCCGATGTGGCGCTCCATCAGGGAAGGCGTCGCTGGCGGAGGCGAGGCCGATGCGCCGCCCCGTCCTCCTCTCCCCCGAGCGCCACGACGACCTCGGCCTCACCCCTCCCCCTTCCTCTTGTGGTCGGCTCTACCGCCACGAGCTCTTGGGGAGGAGGAACGCATTGACAAGCAGCAACCCTCGCCGCCACCGTCGAAGGGCCAGCACCTCCTCTCGCCATGGCGGGTGGAAGAAAGAAGCAGAGGTGGAAGGAAATGGAGGATGGAAGAGTGTGGAATGCTGCCCCCTCCCCTCCTTATAAAGGGGCGGAGCTGTGCTCAGCCGCCCCACTCGACCAATCCGGTCATTGGGGGCGCGGGTAATCAGGACCGACCCGCTGCCCTAATCAGCGACGACCCGATTTCCCGCCTCCACCTCCTCCCACCTGCATGAAGAACACATGGCGAGCGAGCAGCATTGAAGGGACGGGCAAAGCGGCCGCTCCCCACCCCGTGGTCGTGGGGCGCGGGCAACTTAAAGACCATGGCCTGAGTCCATCCAAGTAAATGGGTCATGCCTCTATGCCTCCCTCCTTTTATGGGGAAGGCGCGAGCCGCCTCCTCCCCCATTAACCATGATGTGATGCATGCCTGCAGAAACCATCCCATGCATGACCCCCACGTCATGCACGACCCTCCACGTCGCATGTTCAAGGCGGGTCGTGGGGAAGCACGACGGACGAGAAGTTACTACAGTAAAATCCACCCCACCTTCCCGCGCACCTTATTGGGCCTAGCCGAACAACGCGTCGCGCTTATGTATGGCCCAGGCCCGGGGGCTCCTGTCAGTGTAATAAAGTAGGGGCTCTCCTTTTGACTCCTTTACTTGTGCGCGGGCGGTCAGAGCCACGCATCGCGGCCACACTTAGCAGGGCACAGGAGGGAAGCCGGAGCGAAGCCGAAGCACCAAGGCAAACAAGACGACGGCAAGGACGAGAGAACAAAGAGTAGAGGGACGAAGTAGGTTCCCCGGCAAGACCCTTGCCGGGGCAGCCTCAGCGGCCCCGACAAGACCCTTGCCGGGGCAGCTCGCCCAACACCAGCGAAGCGCGCCACCCTTGAGCCCACAGTCTCCAACACCATCAACCACGTTGGGCCAGGGATCGGGAGGCACCTCCATGGTGGCATGCAGATCTTTGTGAAGACAGAGAATACTCAAGATTAGATGAAGACCAGAAGACAGCGACCCTCGGCGGGATCCTAGTGAAGGAAGTCCACAAGGCCCCCCGGCAAGACCCTTGCCGGGGATGACAGGGATGACGGCAACGCCACGGCAGAGACCCTTGCTGGGCCCCCGACAAGACCCTTGCCGAGGGCATCAGCAGGGCCACTGCCAGACCCATACCAGCAAAGACTACCACTGCTGTTCGCATGCAGCTGCCGGCCCAACCAGCTGGGCAGGCACCTGCGTGGCAACATGTGACTTCCAGGTCAAATCAGTAGGCACCTGCATGGCGGCGTGTAGACCTTCATGAAGGCCCTACCACCGCACCACCTCAGCTGCCTGCCTGTCTACATGGCACTGCATGCATCGCTAGCCTGGGCGTGTGTCGAAGCGAGGAGGAGCGGCGACGGACGGGACGGGCCTCGTTCCCGTCCCTAATAAAGCTAAGGGACACCTAAGCGATGCATTAAAAGCGTCTTGTCCTATAATACGAGCGATAAGCTCGCAGTACTATAGGCCTTTCCACCTCCTGTGTGCCACTATGGCATCCCCTTTCGACTATAAAAGGAGGCCTATGGCATACTGGAGGGGGATTTGGCTCTTTTAAACTACACAATTGCCGTAGCTAGTTCGAAAGCCCAAGAACAATCAATACATCCACCAAAGCGGGACTAGAGTTTTATGCATCCTCGCGGCCTGAACCTAGGTAAACGATCATCGTGCTGACTACTAATCCTGCTCTTCTCACGACCCCGCGCCCCAGCAACCGTAGTAGGGATTCTTGTTATCCCATAGGTGTTGTTTCCCACCGCCACTCGGCTTGTCGCTGAAGGTTATGGACAAGTTGAAGGAATTGACTACGAAGAGACTTACTGGCCGGTAGCGAAGCTGAAGTCGGTGAGGATCGTACTAGCTATAGATGCATATTTCGATTACGAGATATGGTAGATGGATGTCAAAACGGCTTTCCTTCCCGGAAATTTAACTGAGGACGTGTATATGATACAACCCGAGGGTTTTGTTAATCTGACTAGTAGTAGTAAGGTATGCAAGCTCAAGAGATCCATTTATGGGTTGAGGCAAGCATCTCGAAGTTGGAACATTCACTTTGATGAGGTCGTCACCAGTCTCGGTTTCATTAAAAGCGATGAGGACGCTTGTTTATACAAGCAGTTAAATGGGAGCTTGATTGTGTTTTTGATCTTGTATGTGGATGACATACTACTGATAAGAAATGATGTTTCGATGCTGAACTCAGCCAAGGAATCATTGAATGGCAAGTTTTCAATGAAGGATCTTGGTGAGGCAGTTTACATTTTAGGCATCACGATCTATAGAGATAGATCGAGGAGGCTGCTCGGCTTGAGCCAAAGCACGTACATAGATAAATTGTTGAAGCGGTTCAACATGAGTGAGGCCAAGAAAGGGTTCTTGCATGTCTCACATGGTATAAGACTAAGCGAGACTCGGAGTCCTTCGACATCTGATGAGCGAAGCAGGATGAGTCGGATTCCATATGCCTCAGCAATTGGATCCATCATGTATGCCATGATATGTACATGGTCTGATGTTGCTTCTGCAATAAGCCTAACAAGTAGATACCAGGCCAACCCAGGTGAAAGTCACTTGGCAGAGGTAAAGACTATTTTGAAGTACCTAAAAAGGACTAAATAGATGTTCCTAGTTTATGGAGGTGAGTAAGAGCTCGTCGTAAGAGGTTACACCGATGCTAGTTTCCAAACCGGTAGAGATGATTGTCAATCATAGTCCGGATTCGTGTATGTCATGAACGGAGCAGCAGTGAGCTGGATGAGTTCCAAGCAAGACATGGTGGCTGATTCTACCATAGAAGCCGAATACATTGCGGTTTGTGAAGCTGAAAAGGAAGGTGTTTGGATCCAGAATTTTCTGGATGATCTTGGTATTTTCCCAGCCTCGGTAAAACCGTTGGACCTTTATTGTGATAATTCGGGTGCCATCGCACAAGCCAAGGAGCCGAGGGATCACCACAAGACCAGACATATAGATCGGAAATATCACCTGATACGAAAGATCATAAAGAATGGTGATGTTGAGTTATGCAAAATTCACACAGATGCAAATGTTGCAGATCCGTTGACTAAGCCGCTTCCACAATCCAAGCATGAGGGGCACGTTAGAGCTATGGGCAATCGATGTCTATTTGATTGACTCAAGTGCAAGTGGGAGACTGTTGGAGATATTCCCTAGAGGCAATCATATATGATGATATTTCTATGTGTTTATGAATAAATATAGTCCTTGGATTAATCCTATCCACCATACTAATGAACTGGTTCACCGAAATGAGTTTCATATACTAGTACATGCTAAACCTGTTATGTGTCTGCTTGTTTCTTCTTTTACAATGCTGACAGAATATTGGGGAAGAGTGCCTTATTAAGCAATGGTAAAGGAAGTAATGCAGATAAGGTTCAGGATAGTGAGACATCCTCGTTGGTCTCCAACAAAGCTGGTAAAATAGCTAAGTAAGATTATCTTGAAGACAGTGAGACAACCCCAAAGTCCTGTCTTGGTTTAGTGTTCGAGTTACTAGCCACTACCGCTTGCACAAGCTATACAAACTCACTGTCTGAATCAGTTCGGTTTCTTGAGTCTCAACTACAAGCTGAAAGACGTCGATCAGTTGTGTTGTGACAAGAAGCGGAAGGACTGCGGATGTCCCTGGAGCATTCAGATGCATACTTTCTGGTGCAACAACAAGCGTTGAAGGATTTTAGTGCCAAACTAGACAAAGGTAATAAGATTGCTAAGCTTATTGCCAGCATGGTGGATACCAAGGATAACGTTTCTTGAGCTCTTCTGAAGTTAATTCAGTTATAGTCTTGTTTTGCTGCCGTGTTTATTTGCACTGGTGGCCAATTTAGACAACTAGTGTATGTAATATGCTGCTTTGTTCCCTATATTTGCATTGGTGGAGAACTTTGATGCCCAGTGGATGTAATATGTGTAATAGTCGTAATAGCCTAACATTAGTTCCTTGCTTATTTATTTCCTTATTTTCTTGTTTAGTTGTTTGCTTATAGTCACTGTAGTTTTCCGTGTTTTTTAAGTCGCCACAGTAAACTAGGCTGCAATAACCATGGCAACACACGGACTGTTGTGACAATGTCTTGCTACCTGCGTAGTGACCATGGCCCTCCACGGGCTGTAGGATCCATGGGCCTTCCACGGGCCATAGGATCCATGGGCCTTCTACGGGCTGCAGGATCCATGGGTCTTCTATGGGCCGTAGGATCCATGGACTTTCTACGGGCCGTCTCATCTATGGCCCTTCTATGAGCCGTATAATCGTTTCGCCAAACATGGGTTGTACTATTCGTGGACCAATGACGGACCGCAAAATGGGCTGTAAACGGGCTAGACTGTAAATCGTCTGTTTTATGGCCCGACCATAACGGGTCGTTAATAGGCCATAATTGATGATGCTACGGAAATAGCCCAATGTGTTAACGGGCCACAAGCAGGCCGACTGTAACCACGGGCTGAATTTGGCCCACAAGCTGACAGGCCAGTAACGGACCGTAAGTAATCGAATTTTGGAAATGAGCCCAAGAATAAATGGGCCCCTAGAAGGCCGAAAGTTAACATGGGCTGGAAACGGCTGACGGACTAATTGGCCATTAATGGGTATAAAGCGATAGACTATTCATTACGGGCCAGTTTCACCACGGGCCGTTAATGGGCCAAGATATACAAAGGGCCTCATATGGGCAGAAAGAAGTCATGGGCCAGACATGGGCCAAAAGTTACAATGGGCGGGAATCATACTGGACGGCCCAGATAATGCTATTGGGCCTAATACGGGTAAGTCATAATGGGTCGTGACCTAGCGGGCTGTATATGGGCTATATGCTAACAGGCTGTTAACAGGCTTTCCGTGGGCTGGCCCGCTACCTCTTTGACCAAGTCAAACGGGACGGCCTTTTCACCGGTATGTGCATCTGTTGGGCCGTGCCACGTGTCGACGTAACATAGGCGCCTCCTGTCCAGTGAGTGGATGACATCTGTCCCAGCGGTGAGCCAACACATGTTTCCTCTAGCAAATGAGAATTTTACACGTGAAAATCCCCATTGGTCCGGGCTGTTAACGTGTTATCGGATCCAAAACCGGACCTGATAGCTTAATGGTGACCCGTTACGGTGGATGCCACGTGTCGGTCACCCTTAATGAAAGCACTTCCATGATGTGCCATTTATCATCATGGAAATGGACAGTTTCATGATGATAATTTTGGTAATGTCATGGAACACTTCTACGACAACACAGGTATGAGTATCTTGATTTTGTCATAAAATCGCCATGGATGTACATGCATGACAGAAAACGTGACCTACTATGACAAACACGTATCATCACGGAAGTGTATTTTTTTGTAGTGTGGATAGCAGTCGATGTGTGGAGTAATAGTAGTAGATGCAGGCAGGAGTCAGTCTACTAATCTTGGACGTGATGCCTATATAATGATCATTGCCTGGATATCGTCATGATTATTTGAAGTTCTATCAATCGCCCAACAGTAATCCGTTTACCCACTGTTTGCTATTTTTCTCGAGAGAAGCCACTAGTGAAACCTACGGCCCAAGGTCTCTTTCTCATATTATTTTCCTTTGTGATCTATTTTATTTGCATTTTATTTTTAGATCTATTAAACTAAAAATACAAAAATACCTTGCTGCAATTTATTCTATTTTTGTATTTGGCGTTCGATCTATCAATCTACTACAATTTATTCACGTCTGTTTGGCAATTTGTGGCACTGTTACCCGAAAGGGATTGACAACCACTACTACAGGATGATGCTAACGCAACACTACAATTAGAGACCCTTCGATGAAACTGTGTGTGATGCAATAATCGCAAACGGTGGTGTAAAAAACCGTCAAAAAGGTGCAGCACATTAGCGATGGAGGATGCATCAAACACGGTTCAGATTTCAGTTGCGTGTGCGATGCAGGGCATACGGTTCAGTTCAATTAACTATTTGCGATGAGAGGAACAAAAGAAATGGGCAGCCAGATGAAGGTGTGTGTGATATACAACATATGGTTCACTCGGATGAACCGTTTGTGACAAGGCAACCCAAAAGAAATGGTCAGCCAGATAAAGGTGTGTGTGATATACGACATACAGTTCACTCGGATGAACTGTTTGTGTTGAGACAAGAGAACAGAAACGGTTCAACTTTACAAGATGTGTGATACGCGGCAAACAGGTCTATAATCAGAAACGTGTGCGAAGACCGATAACAACACATACGATTACTGCTAACAAGCCGTGTGTGTTGTGGGCAAGCGACCGCTGGTATACAATTGTCAGTGATCAATGAAAACATCACCGACGGGGTCCATTGTTTAGTCTGTGTGCGATGTGATTTTCTTTATCCGCACAACATATATGCTCTGTCTACAGAGCATCAACATATACACTGAAAAAGACAGAATTGCATAACCAAATTAAGCATACAATTACACAAGTGACTACACACATAACATTTCCACACACCAAAGTAAGCAATTACATGCATACTAAAGTAGGAGAAACGAGGATCTAATCATCTACTTATTGTTGCGGCGACGCTTGCCATTGCTCTGCTTCCGGCTGGATCCCCGGCCGTTTTGTTGAAGGAGGTACTTCCTCATGTCAACGATCCGCCTGTACATGTCGTGGCTCGTGTATGCCTCCTTGGCCACATACACGACGTGAGCTTTGTCGAGTTTCTCCATCCAGGCCGAGTGCCAGGCAGGCTTGTCCTCGTTGCACGAATCCTACATGTCTCTGTAGTAGGGGTTGATGATGGCCTTGGCGAGGAGAACCAGCGAGTCCTTCTCATGCTCCTTGCTGCCCCAGATCTGGTATTGGCCCTGGATGTCGACAATATTCTAGCAGGCGATGCCCGAATTCTCGAGAGCCTTTACATCGTTGGTGATGTCCACCATAGTGAACATGTAGTGGGGGTTGTTGACAAACCTCGTGAAATGCTCATAAGGGCTTGTGGCTAGGCAGTAGTGGTAGACGAGGACGTGGTGGTGCAGGCACATCTGGGCAACGGCGACCTTGGGACGAGGCCCGGCACGAGCGCGGGTGTACTCGAGGTCGAACCCGACCACCTTGTACTTCTCCTCGGCAAGCAACAACTCCATGAGGTGGATGGAGTGCTCCACCCAGTCCAGGTCATTGGTTGTAATGCCCCGAGACGGATGTGCCAGGTGTCTTCCAGTTATTCGCTGTTGTTGCCTTGTCATTTGCTTGCGTGTCATGCATCTCATATCATGTCATCATGTGCATTGCATTTGCATACGTGTTCATCTCATGCATCCGAGCATTTTCCCTGTTGTCCGTTTTGCAATCCGGCGCTCCTTTGTCCTCCGGTGTCCCTTTCTACCTCTTTTTCATGTGCGGGTGTTAAACTTTTACGGATTGGACCGGGACTTGTCATGCAGCCTTGGTTTACTACCGGTAGACCGCCTGTCAAGTTTCGTACCATTTGTACTTCGTTTGATACTCCAACGGTTAACCGAGGGACCGAAAAGGCCTCGTGTGTGTTGCAGCCCAACACCTCTCCAAAGTGGCCCAAAACCCACCTAAACCCCCTCCATCATCTCGGTCGTTCGATCACGATCGCATGGCCAAAAACCGCACCCCATTTGGAATCTCCTAGCTCCCTCTACCTATAAATAGGTGTCTCCCTCCGAAATTCTCGCACAGATGAAACCCTAAAAATCCCCCCCGCACGCCGCCGGACAAGTCCGTCCCGCCGCCGGATGCGTCCACCCCAGCCGGCCACCTCACCCCGGCCAATCAGCGGCCGCCACGTCAGCTCTGCCGACCCTCTCCACCAACCCGCACGCGCCACTTGGCCTCCTGCCTCATCCCCGCCGCCACGCCTCACCCGCCGGCCCGCTAGGGCCCGCGCGGGGCCCTCCGGGCCCGGCGCCGCCGCCTGTCGCTCGGCTCGCGCCGCTGCGCGCCTTCGCCTCGTCCCCGTCGCCCCAGTCCGCCTCCCCGCCGATGTCTGCGTGCCACCGCGCTGGCGACCACCGGTCTCCTCCGCCCCGCCGCCGACCATCGCCGCCCGGCGCCGCCACCGAGTCCGGCGAGCTTCCTCCTCCGCCGCCTCTCCCTCCTACTCCGGCACTCCGGCAAGTCCCCGGAGCAGCTCCGGCCACCTCGATCTCCGGTGAGTCCGGCTGGCCATCCTCGGGCTCCGTGCGCTACAGTACCCGGCGAGATCCGATCTGGAACCAGATCCACTGGGTTGACTTTTTCTCCCCGTAACCCTAATTTTTATGCCATCTTCATCATGCCATAACTCTGCATCCGTGGCTCCGATTCGTGCGTGTAGCATATCAAAATGTTTGTCTCGATGAGTACATCATTTCATCTCATTGTTGTTCGCACACGAACACGTCACCGTGTACCCTCGACGCCGGGGGTGATGCACCGCAGCTCACGTCGAAGGAGACCTGCCGGAAGCGCGGTACGCAAGACAATCCGGCGGGCGCTTTTGAGGACCCGAAACCCCACACGCCCGGGAGGGACCCCGTCAGGGCGCGTAGCGGCTATGGGCTGCCCTAGGTCAACCTGGTCGCCCCTAGGACCTCGAGGTTCGCCGCCCTATAATGAAGAAGAACGAACGAAGAACGAGGAAGAAGAAGAACAAGGGAGAAGGAAAAGTAAAGGTAAAAGATGTAGATAGATTTGTTCGATTGTGTGTTGTTTCAATCGGCCGTCACCCCCAACATATATAAGAGGCGGCTGGACTTCCCGTACAAGAAAAGGACTAAAAATTCCGTCCAAAACATCAAAAACCCTAACCTAACTCGGACAGGAATTTTTGGCAATTTCCGGATCAATCTCGGTCTCACCGATTAGTTTTTTTCGGTCCCACCGAGTGAGCGTTGCAAACTTTCTGTAACTTTCTGTAATTTTTCGGATCAACTCGGTCTCACCGAGTCAATCAACTCGGTTGGTCCGAAATGACTCTCCAGCTTCTGTTTCTGACCTTGTTTTGTCTCCACAGGTTGCATACGAACTCGGATTGAGATGATTTATATATGAAAATCGATCGTCTCGATGAGGCGAAGACAATTCCTTTAGAACACTCCTTCATCTGAGGTCATATTGAGGGCGTAATCGGCCGAAAAGCACTCAGAACATTAAATTTTGTCACTCGGAGTACAACTTCGGCCACTGAGATGAAGTCGAATGGCGATAGCCTAAACATCAAAGTTGTTCCACTCGACGATATGAAACTTTCTCATGCTGAAAATCCTTTCACTCTGTATCTTGCCAAAATCAGGTGTCAACACATGCCCCCCTGTTTTTCGGCAAATCTTGCACGCCGAAAAATAATATGCATGGTGTTCGTTCTATGGACGATGCCAACACTCCATCGGCCATTTATTTTTCTCAGGGCGATAATTATTTATCGGCCATGTTTGTGCTAAGGGCGATAATCGTATATCGGCCGTTGCCTACTTAGGCTTCCTGCCACACACTCGGGTGGTACTTCTTCAAATATTTGCCATTGAGAGCTCAAGGTAACAATGCCCCCTGTATTGATTCCACCAAATATGAATTTCCGGGAACAACTCTTGTAATCCTAAAAGGACCTTCCCAATTTGGAGACCACTTCCCGAATTTTCTATCTCTTGAACCAATCGGTAGAATCACTTTCCAGACGAGGTCACCAACTTGAAAATTCTTCAACTTGACTTTCTTATTGTAAGCCCTTGCCACCCTCAACTTATCTCTCTCTATGGCATTCAAAGCAGCCAAACGTTTATCAGCAACCTCATCAATGTTTTCCATCATCAAGTTATAGAAGTCTATTGCCGATAAATCATTTTGTTTGGCTATTCTCAAAGCATTCAAATTTACTTCCACTGGTAAAACAGCCTCCTGACCATATACTAGCTCATATGGAGTCACTTTCGTAGCACCATGCCTTGAGATTCTACGTGCCCATAATGCCTCAGACAACAAGTCATGCCATCTCCTTGGATTATCCTCAATCTTCTTCTTGATGAGCTTGATTAAAATTTTATTGCTAGACTCAGCTTGTCCATTAGCTTGGGCATAATATGGGGAGGAATTGAGCAACTTTATGTTATAAGATTCGGCAAACTCTCTGACTTGGTGTGACATAAAAGATGAACCTTCATCTGTAGTTAACGTTTGAGGAATACCGAATCTATGAATAATGTGCCCGGTTATGAATTTAATTACCTCCGTATGCGTCATGTTCTTGAGAGGTACTGCTTCAGACCACTTAGTGAAATAATCAGTTGCCACCAATACGAACCGATGCCCCTTTGAAGAAGACGGATGGATTTTCCCAATAAAGTTTAAACCCCATCCTCTGAAAGGCCACGGCTTGATAATAGGATGCAACATAGCAGCGGGAGCCAATTGAATATCACCAAATTTTTGACAAGCTTCGCACCCTTTATAATATCTGAAGCAATCATTAATCATGGTCGGCCAATAAAACCCAGCACGTCGTAATAACCATTTCATCTTGGGAGCCGACTGGTGAGTACCACAAATGCCTTCATGTACCTCTCCCATAGCAACTCTTGCTTGGTCCTCATCCAAGCACTTTAAAAGAACATCATCAACTGTTCGGCGATAAAGATCATCATCCCTCATAGTATATTTAAAAGCCATACGCCGAACAGCCCTGTCCACCCTTTCACTCGGATTACGCAAGTAAGCAACAATGGGCTTCCTCCAGTCAGAATTGTCACCTGCACTAGATTTTTTGTTAATGGCCGAATCAGTGGGTTCTGGTTCGGCCTCTTCCATACCGGTAAGACAAGCCATCGGATTTTGAGAAATATGAAACATGCCATGATCAACATGGTATCCAGATGCTTGTTGTTCCAACTCATTTGCTTTCCAGTTGTCATGTCTAGATATATGTGCAATGCTAAAACAATCCAAAGTAGAGATTATATCTAGACATTTATCAAGATAAACATTAAGTGATTCGTCCAAACACTGAAAGACTTTGGATATTTGGTGTACCACTAGTAACGAATCACCATAAGCCTCAATATGTGTAACACCTATAGCAAGTAACATCTCTAGGCCGAATAACAATGCTTCATATTCGGCTTGATTGTTTGTGCAAAAATATTCTAAGCGGCATGAGGCTTCAAAAACAGCACCATGAGGAGATATATAAACAATACCAACACCTTGGCCATTGCCACAAACTAACCCATCAAAGTATAATCTCCATGGTACTAAAGAGATCAAGCTAAAATCAATATTATGCATGATGTCAATATGATGCTCAATAATAAAATCAACCATGATTTGGCCTTACGTAAGTTCTGAAAACTAACAAGCCAAAGCACACCCAATCAAAACATAAGTTCACTTTGCAATTTTGGTGAATTGGTCTATGCATAATATCCTCAATGGCATCAATTTGACAAATTTCTTTGCAAGCACTTATCTCAATCTCCACTCAAACTAAGGACGGTGTTAGAGCACCACACCGGCCATTCTTACATATATTCTTAGGGCGATAGATAAGTATCGGCCACTACCATGAGGTCCATGTAGAATTCATTCACCAAATCATGTATAGCCGAAATAAACAAATGAAATAGCAACCAAATATTTCGGCCCTTTGGATTAGCAAGAAAAAATGTAGCTAATAAATTGTATAGGGATTTGGTAATACCCTCTCATGATGCAGAAAATTATGTTGCTTCCATGGATCAAAATAAATCCAGGGAGGGTAATTTATCATACCTGATGATGAATTCCATGGCAAAGGCATCAATGGTATGGTTGAAAAACATGGATTATGTGCTAACCAAAGATTTTGATGGGGTGATGCAAACCTTCAGCTTAATTGTTTCTGGTTTCCATCCTTCTCTTTCTTCACTTTTATAACACTTGTTGCAATAGAAGGTTGCACATCATTTTTATTTTGACTGCTCCTCTTGGGAACCCATGCCATGTTCTTCTTTTTCAGCTCTTGTGCACTAAGTTTTTGTAATTCCTTCTTTCGCCAATACGATAAGCCGAGTGGGCATCCCGGCTGTGATTTTGTTTGAAGCAATGGCAATTCTTGTTTTACCTTGTGCACTGTCAACTTCTTTTCTTCAGATTTGGCACTTTGACTCTTGATAATTGGTTGTTTCGTCTCATTGCCTTTAGTAGCCAATGTCAACATGTTAATTGGCTCTTTATTATTTGAGATCAAATCTGAAGTAGCACACTTACGACCATCTCTTTTCACGCGATAGACTTGCTTGACCACCTCTTTTTTCATCCATGGTGTCCGGACCGATTCCTTATAATTGAAACAGTCTTTATGTGACTGTTCAAATGTTGATCTTCTCGGAGCCGCATAACATTGGTGAGATGGTCTAAAATAAGATGGAGAATGTGCCCTTGTATCATACCTGTCCCATGATGAATATGGATCTACATGAGCATAGGGAGGCATCCACAGCATTGGCATTGGCGGCCCAAAATAAGGATATGAATATGTTTCATTGAAACTCTCACTTTGCCAATACCGATCCTCATATTTGCGCCTTGGGGGTGATCTTGGTTTCTTTGCATGATTGGGCCGATAAGCATTCTTCTCTTCACTCTTCTTTTGATATTTCTCCAATAGTTCAGCGAAGGTGATTTTTGATCTTTTACACTTGCGCTTATTTCGGCCTTTGTTTTCTTTTGGTTTGCTTTCATCGATCGTTGGATTTGCTTGCTGCCCCCCCCAGTCCTTGGCATCTCCATTGTAGCTTCGATGGAATCCTTGCCCTCAAGATTATGTTCATTATGCTCTTCAACAACTTCTTTACTTGAAAGCTTGATCCCGTCACCTGCAGTTTTTACCTTCTCTTTAAATGGATCAGCTTGAAGCAGCCGATGCAAAAACTCTTTGCCATCGGGACCAATCGGAATAGACAGGTCATCTCTTGGTGTTTCAACAAACTTCAATCGTCCTTTTTCAATGGCCGATTTAACTATTTGACGAAACATGTTGCAGTCCTCAAAATTATGCTTGGACGAATCATGCAACTTACAATACATTCGTCCTTGGATAGATGGCTTGACATGGTGATCAAGAATTCTAATGTAATTATTTTTCAACAACAACGCAAAGATTTGATCACACATGTTTGAATTGAAGGTATAGCTTTTGTTTTCTAGCCGATCTTGTTGTGAGAACAACTTTGGAGTTAAGCAAACGAATGGTTCAGATTTGGCATCACACCATTTGGCTATGCATTGTGTTTTGCACTCTATCTCCGATGTCTTTGGGTAAGATATTATACTAGCATCGGTTTTCTCAACAGAATTTAATCTTGGCTTTAAATTTCTAAAACAAAAATAGTTAGAACACACATGTCTCAATTGAGACCAAGTGCAAGCCAAGTATGAAATAAGCAAAGCTACCCAAATAGATATGAACTTTAGATAAAGCAATGGGGAAAGCTTTGGCTGTAATAATAAGTCACTACCGGTCTTTATAAATGGCGTAATGGGTTGACCGATATGCTCAATAACAACTTTATTGCTAGCAAGTAAATTACCCTTCTTCATTGGTCTTTCAAAATTACTTATGAGGATTTTTCTAATAGATGCATCAACAATAAAGTCCTGACCAAATCTGAAAATAGGTAAATTACTTGCTAAACATACCTCTTCAAATATGTTGGGAGAGCACGATGGTGGTGTGACTTGAACAATATCTTGCTCCGCCTTTGGATGGCTCCCCAACGCCTCTTCATCATCTTTTTCTTGATTCCGTGCATCATTACATTGAAAATTTTTGTCGGCTGAACTTTGTTCGGCTACTTGTTCTTGTCCTTGAAATTCATCAATTTCTCTGGCACGAAACTCATAGGGCAGGAAGTAGGTTCCATTAACTTTGGAAAAATCAAGTATGGTCGCTTTGCTATGCTTGCCATGCCCTTTCTCAATAATGCTTGCCTCTTTGCATTTGATGGATTCAGAATATATACTTCTTGATTCGGCTCTTTTAACCGGAGCACTTTCATGTTCTGAATCATCTTTCTTTTACATTGCTTCTACCAATTGGCAATGCTTCTTTCACTTGAGCCAATTCTGTTTCTTTTTGTTTCTGGCGGCGAGCGGCAAAATTGGCTTTAATCTTTTTCTCAATTTTAGCCCACTTCGGATACGATTGCCCCCCAATGCTTTTAGATTCTTTCGGCAATGGCACATGGGTGTTGCCGAAACTTTGCAATTGTGTAGGGGCTGTATAATATGATGTAGTACTAGGTGAAGGCATATGCATTGTTGTAAAACCATATTTTTGCTCGCCAATCTTATCAATTGGCAAAGATTCATCTTCTTGCAAAACTCTAGCTTTTATTGCGGCATAATCAGGAAATAGCCCCTTTTCATGTTGTTCAAGGCAAAGAGCACTAATCATCTTATTTTGGACTAAACTCTTCAATGCAGCCACTACTACCTCATCTTCTACAATATTGGGCACAACCTCTCCTGTAAAATTTACATTTATTCGGCTATGACCAGGAAGGTGTGAAGCCGAATTATGAACATCTACAGTTGTGTATGGTGCTGAAAGATTACTGAGATGGGGTGTAGCATATGACGGTTGAGAGTAATTGGCCGAATAGCTAGTAGTAGCATGGCCGATTCTCCCATCCATCGGCATGGTTGAACTAGTATATTGCAAATTAGTTGCCGATGAATAAAAAGGTGAAACACTTTGTCGCATGATATTGGAAGTTCCTACAAGAGGTGTTTAAACTGGATTGCCCAAACTCATCATGTTATTCATCGGCATATAAATTTTTGGGGTTGCCGATGCATGGGAGTTGGGATACATATGTTGCATGTTGCTAAAATTATATGAAGTAGTATCATGGAGATTTTGTTGCATCGGCCCATGCACATAATTAGATGCATGATTGATAAATATAGGGCTAGCCGATACATTATGCTCATTAGATGATCTAGCAACAACATACGCATTATTTGCATCTACATATGTGAATTGGGTATTCATATTACCTTTGTAGATTGCAAACCCTAGATGACAATCTCTTCGTAGCAAGAACGGGCCGGAGACAGTTCAAAGCTTCGTCCCCAGCGGAGTCGCCAAAAAGTGTGTTCGCACACGAACATGTCACCGTGTACCCTCGACGCCGGGGGTGATGCACCGCAGCTCACGTCGAAGGAGACCTGCCGGAAGCGCGGTACGCAAGACAATCCGGCAGGCGCTTTTGAGGACCCGAAACCCCACAAGCCCGGGAGGGACCCCGTCAGGGCGCGTAGCGGCTATGGGCTGCCCTAGGTCGACCTGATCGCCCCTAGGGCCTCGAGGTTCGCCGCCCTACAATGAAGAAGAACGAATGAAGAATGAGGAAGAAGAAGAACAAGGGAGAAGGAAAAGTAAAGGTAAAAGATGTAGATAGATTTGTTCGATTGTGTGTTGTTTCAATCGGCCGTCACCCCCAACATACATAAGAGGCGGCTGGACTTCCCGTACAAGAAAAGGACTAAAAATTCCGTCCAAAACATCAAAAACCCTAACCTAACTCGGACAGGAATTTTTGGCAATTTCCGGATCAATTTCGGTCTCACCGATTAGTTTTTTTCGGTCCCACCGAGTGAGCGTTGCAAACTTTCTGTAACTTTCTGTAATTTTTCGGATCAACTCGGTCTCACCGAGTCAATCAACTCGGTTGGTCCGAAATGACTCTCCAGCTTCTGTTTCTGACCTTGTTTTGTCTCCACAGGTTGCATACGAACTCGGATTGAGATGATTTATATATGAAAATCGATCGTCTCGACGAGGCGAAGACAATTACTTTAGAGCACTCCTTCATCGGAGGTCATATTGAGGGCGTAACCGGCCGAAAAGCACTCAGAACATTAAATTTTGTGACTCGGAGTACAACTTCGGCCACTGAGATGAAGTCGAATGGCGATAGCCTAAACATCAAAGTTGTTCCACTCGACGATATGAAACTTTCTCATGCTGAAAATCCTTTCACTCTGTATCTTGCCAAAATCAGGTGTCAACAATTGCATCATTTTCATTTGAGCTCATCTTGATGCCCGAAATGTTGTTGGAAGAGGGCTATGTGATGATAGTTTCAGATGTGTTGCAGCAAATGCACTTTTGTCATTTTTGCCATGATTAATGTGTGCATGCTATGATCCTGAGCTCTACATGTGTTTTGTAGAATGCCATGTTGTCTTTACACAGGTTTATGCCATGTATTTTTGTGATCTTTGTGGTGACTAGCACAAGCATGCAAAGTAGCTTACCCAATGATGCTGATTTCAGGGACTTAGAATTTCACCAAGTCCTTGCCCTGTCATTATTTTTATGCCATATGTTCATGTTGTTTCCTAGTGATCCGTGCCTCTTTTGAGGATGACCAGTAAGGATGTTTTGTAGATAATGTTGTGCTCTATCCATCCATGCCTTTGTTTGCAATTATGGAGCACCCTAGCTTGAGTCAATTGAGCTCTACTTTTGCTATAAAATGCTCCTGGCAGATTGTTAACATGTTTAGTAATTTTGCCGAGCTTATTGTTATTGATCCGTGCATGCTATGTGGTTGTTCTTGCCATGTCTAGCTTCTATGCCATGTCTATTTGTTGGGTGTATGATTAGTTTGTCATGTAATGCCTCGTAGTGAGTGCATCGAGCTCGTAAACATGCCTATTTGTTAATCTGTTTTGCATGCTCCAGTTTTTTTCACCAAGACTGAATCTGTTTATGTTTTTGTCATGTTCACATGCTTGCAATTGTATTTTCTGATCCCTTTTGGCTCATGGTCACTAAGGGACTTTTGTTATATGCTTAGAGTAGCTTCATGACATACCTTGATTTTCCATGATGTGTTCCTGTAGCATGCAGTTATCGTGCTCTAAACATTGCTTCCTGATGTTAAATTCCTGACATGTTAATTTCACAAAGTCTGTAACATGTTATCTTTTGCTCTTTTGCCATGCTTGTTTGAACCTGTTAATGAGTGAATTAGTCGTAGCTCAGTGTTCATCTTTTGTCAAGCATCATGAGTGGATCCCTGCCATTTATTTTGTTGTCATGTTCGAGTGCAGTAGCATGTTGCTCTTGATGCATTTAGAAGGTTACTTGTTGTTTATCACAGACCGGTGCCATATTTGTTTTGCTTGCCATTTCCAAACCGTGCATCCATTTCCGGTGATCTTTATATCGATTTCGACCAAAATCAACTCACCTTTCCAGTGGCACTCTTGGTTTTCCAAGTTGAGGCCAGGTTAAGTCATTCCTTTCCAAATCATGCATATGCATCACATACCGCATCCCGCATATCATGCCATGTTCATGTGTTGGTTGTTTACTATGTTGTGTGCTTCTTTCCGGTGTTGCTTCTTAAGGTTGGTTCCGATTACGTCGCGTTTGTGAGGACCCGTTCGACTATGTCCGTTTGTCTTCTTCATGGACTCGTTCTTCTTCCTTGCGGGATCTCAGGCAAGATGACCATACCCTCGAAATCACTTCTATCTTTGCTTGCTAGATGCTCGCTCTATTGCTATGCCTATGCTACAATACCTACCACTTGCTTATCATGCCTCCCATATTGCCATGTCAAACCTCTAACCCACCATGTCCTAGCAAACTGTTGTTTGGCTATGTTACCGCTTTGCTCAGCCCCTCTTATAGCGTTGTTAGTTGCAGGTGAAGATTGGAGTTTGTTCCTTGTCGGAACATGGATATTTTGTTGGGATATCACAATATCTCCTATTTATATTAATGCATCTATATACTTGGTAAAGGGTGGAAGGTTCGGCCTTATGCCTGGTGATTTGTTCCACTCTTGCCGCCCTAGTTTCCGTCATACCAGTGTTATGTTCCTTGATTTTGCGTTCCTTACACGGTTGGGTTATAATGGGAACCCCTTGACAGTTCGCTTTGAATAAAACTCCTCCAGCAAGGCCCAACCTTGGTTTTACCATTCGCCACCTAGCCTTTTTCCCTTGGGAGTCACGCATCCCGAGGGTCATCTTATTTTAACCCCCCCGGGCTAGTGCTTGTCTAAGTGTTGGTCCGAAACAGAGCCACTTGCGGCGCCACCTCGGGGAAACTTGAGGGCTGGTTTTAGCTGTACGTAGTGTTCATCTAGTGTTGCCCTGAGAATGAGATATGTGCAGCTCCTATCAGGATGTCGGCGCATCGGGCAGTCTTGCTGGACTTTTTTTACCATTGTCAAGATGTCTTGTAACCGGGATGCCAAGTCTGATCGGATTGTCTTGGGAGAAGGAATATCCCTTGTTGACCGTGAGAGCTTGTGATGGGCTAAGTTGGGACACCTCTGCAGGGATATGATCTTTCGAAAGTCGTGCCTGCGGTTATGGGCAGATGGGAATTTGTTAATGTCCGGTTGTAGACCACCTGAAATCTTAACTTAATTAAAATGCACCAACCGTCAGTGTAACCATGATGGTCTCTTCTCGGTGGAGTCCGGGAAGTAAACATAGTGTTGGAGTTATGCTTGACGTAGGTTGTTCTAGGATCACTTCTTGATCATAGTTTCTCGAACATGCTTTGCCCTCTCTTCTCTCTCTCATTTGCGTATGTTAGCCACCAAATATGCTAGTCGCTTGCTGCAGCTCCACCTCATACCATTTACCCTACCATAAGCTTAAATAGTCTTGATCGCGAGGGTGTGAGATTGCTGAGTCCCCGTGACTCACAGATACTTCCAAAACCAGTTTGCAGGTGCCGATGATACCGCGCAGGTGATGCAACCGAGCTCAAGGAGGAGCTCGATCGTGTCCTTTGTGTTGTTTTGTTCTAGTTGATAGTAGTGGAGCCCAGTTGGGGTCGATCGGGGATCTGTGTAGCTTTTGGGGTAGTCTTCTTTTATTTTGGTTCCGTAGTCAGACTGTGAGTGTATTTGGATGAATGTAATGCTTTATTCATGTATTGTGTGAAGTGGCGATTGTAAGCCAACTATGTATCTCTTTCCCTTATGTATTACATGTGTTGTGTGAAGATTACCTCACTTCCGATATTGCTTTCAATGCGGTTATGCCTCTAAGTCGTGCTTCGACATGTGGGAGATATAGCTACATCGAGGGCGTTAAAAGTTGGTATCAGAGCCTTCCCCGACCTTAGGAGCCCCCTGCTTGATCGAATCGTTGGCATCTTTAAGTCTAGAAAAATGTTTTGATCATTTAGGATTATATATATCGGAGAGTAGGAATTCTTTTTCCTCCTCAGTCCCTTCGTCGCTCTGGTGAGGCATCCTGACGTAGAGTTTTGACTCTTCTCTTCTCAAATTTCACTTAAAAATTTAGGATCACGCGGGTATCTTGGAATCGTTCTAATTGTTTTGTGACGAGAACATTGTTCTTGGTGCCTCCTGACATTTACGGGTTGTGGCAGTGTCCCGGGGAGTTGAGCTCCGAGGTGTTGTCGTTACAATTTTATTGTTGCAATTCTGGAATACCTGAGTTTCGCCGACATCGAAAATCTCTTTTATGCAGTTGTTGGTGAGATAACCTCGATGCCACCTAGTACTGGGGTGGGAGTTCGGGAGTATTGCCATAACTCGTATAACGGATGCCTTTCAAAGGTTGAGGTAAACGATTTCCGAAGGTTTCTTGGTTATGTGTTGAAGGATGGATATAGTTGGATGTAGGATTTGCTAGTTTTGGGTGAGATATTATGCTTCCCCTGTATCCCCAACACCTGATTGCATAACTGGAAAGGTTCGGGAGTTTATAAGTGGGAATTCAAGTAGCTCGTAGGATATCTATCCGACAGATGTATGATATGAAATTGGGGTTCGACGTCTAGTGGTCCGCCTATCCACGGTTGGTTTTATAGTGGTCTCGTTGTGTCTTAAAGAGTCCTTGGCTATGCTGACTCGGGGACGGTTCGTATGTCATGTGCACTGCCTTGTACATGATGGTGTTGTACGATCGAGCCCGTGTAGGCCCCACCACGAAAACTTCGGACGAAATCTCTATCATATGTTTGTTCCGGCTTATTTTGCAAGCCAATCCTTTGCTTTGTTTTGAGTTGTGGTATTCGAGTTGCTTCGAAGTCAGATGTTGTTTCCGTACCTTCCTAAGCGGTGTTCTCATATTCCTATGTGAATACTAATCCTTCTCGTTTATCGAGATTGTCTTGTTAATCCTTTTCAACCAGCGTATTCTATCTTCAAGATGATCCTATAATTTCAACATCCACAAGATCAACTCAAGTCTTCTCAATGTTGTTTGTTTCATCTGTCTCCAAGTTGCCTTTGTTTTTCCCACCCACCCACCCCTTTTTCTTCAAGGACTCAGATTTCTTAATCAAGTATCCATCTTATTGATGCGAAGTCTCTCCATTCTTTTCTGTCAATGTTCTTACCCGGTGGTTCTCGCGAAGATGTTCTACTAGTTCGTCATTCTTCATTCTTTTCTTCTCCGGTGGATTCAAGTCCAGCTTTGTTGATCATATCCTTTTCCTTGTTTCAAATGTCTTCCCTTGCCGGTGCACCTCATAATCTTTCCTCGCTCGCTATTCTATTGCTCCGGAGTGCTCAAGATATCTCAAGGATTCATGTTTCCACTTTGCATTCGTTCAAGATCTTTCGAGGATGTTCTCTCATTCAAGCCTTTTAATTCTACCATTGCCATCTCTCTTTTCAAGCAATCGTTCAACGGGGTATCTTTTAAGTGGGCCCTAACCCACAGGTCTTTTCCCAGGATCTTACCTGAATCCTCTTATTTTCCCGAAGCTATCCTCAAAATTCTTTTCGGAGTTTGACGTAAGAATGATTCATCATCGGTCATATGTATTTCTCCAAGATCTTTCAAATTCTTCTCATTGTTGGTTCAACCTTTCTAATTTTTGTCCCGGAGTGTCTCAACGATTCTTGGTGGTGTTTCTCATCGTCATTCTCAACACTTGAAGACCGAAGAAGAGTTTTACATCCATATCTTATCCATTCTCTCAGAGATTTGTGGTTCTAGTTCGAGGCCATCCTTTCATAATTGTTTTTGATTGTCAGAATTCTTTTCACCCATCCGGAGCAATTCAGGAGTCTTTTCAGTTTGATTATCCGGAGCCCATCTTCTCAGAATTATTCATTTCTCAGCTTTCAGCTCTCGTCTCCAAATCATACCGGTGCATCATTCAAATATCCTCTAATCAATTCATGATCTCTTCGCTCTCATGTATCTAAATCCTAGAAAGCATCTTCATTCATTTGCTAATTTTACCCAGTGTTTATTTATCTTTCCTTCGTTCTTTTTCAATTCTTACGATGGTTCGTTGAAGACCTTCCCAAGTTTGCGCTATATCTATCTTAATCTTTTCTTCGGGAATAAGTTGTATGTGAAATCCATTGCTTGTCATTAATATAAATTGGCGAAGGATACCCATTACGTAATTCTTATTCTTTGTTTCACCCAAGTGATTAATTCTTTATTCCGGAGGTTCATCCAAAATTCTTGGTTTCTTTTTCTCATCTTTCTTTTCTGGAGTCCCAAGTTTTCCATTTTATCTCGTCGCAAAGTTTCATCCAATCATTGCAAGGATTCACCTTGTGTTTTCAACTTCTCTTTCCTTTCGTTTGATCATTCATTTGTTTACCGGAGTCCTTCAGGAAGGTTCTACATGAGGGTTCATCAAGGATTTAATTCCTTCTCGAAGTGTTCATCAACATTCTTTTCTAAGGAGTTCAAGCATTCTTCATCTTGCAATCCGGGGTGCAATTATTTCATATCTCATCATTTGAGGTGGTGTTATGCCATTCGTGACAATTTGAGTTCGTGTTTCATGATACAACAATTGTCAAGAATGAGATAGTTAAACCCACCAATTTCTTCGAGCATGAGCTTTTCTCAATCCATCAATCTCTTCGTTGGAGTTATCTTGGTTTATATTTCACCGAAAGTTTTTCCCAAAGGATTATTGCTATTTATGGTGCTTATAAATGACTCAAGTTCTTTTATCCTCCCAGTGAATTAGTTTCTCGTCTCCTTGTGGATATCAATCCAATCTATCGTTTCCGTCAGTGGCAGAATTTCATCCCAGTTTTGAGATGTTTTTTCATAAGCCCACAACAAGCTTACTCTTTTCGTTGTTGGTTTTCCAACAACTCCGTTCGACCCTTCTCCTAAGGATGCCTTTTCAAACTCTTTTGTGACAGATGTTGGCATTTTCCTCTCCATTCTTTTATTTCAATTATCTATCTTCTATTCCTTCATCCGGAGGCATTGTGATGTTGCTCTCCTCACTCATCATCTCGCATGGCGAGGATCGTGTTCTTTTCATGCCTATCCATTCAACCAGAGTGTTGTGCCCTTTTGCTCAAGTTCTTATTCAATTCTTTTTTTCTTTTCAATCGGAGTGCTGCCCGAAGTTGTTCTTCCTTGTTCTTCTTGGTTAACGAAGTGTTTTCAACTTCGTTCATCTCTGTTGTATTATTTTCTCGAAATGGCTTAACCTTTTCAAGGTTCTTTGGTTTCACTAATTTGTCAAAGAAGCAACTTAGTTTTACCTCTTCTCTTTCTCTTCCGTTGTTCCTCCAGTGCCATTCTAGATCTCGGGACGAGATCCTCTCGTAGTGGTGGAGTGTTGTAATGCCCTGAGACCGATGTGCCAGGTGTCTTCCAATTATTCGCTATTGTTGCCTTGTCATTTGCTTGCGTGTCATGCATATCATATCATGTCGTCATGTGCATTGCATTTGCATACGTGTTCGTCTCATGCATTCGAGCATTTTCCCCGTTGTCCGTTTTGCAATTCGGCGCTCCTTTGTCCTCCGGTGTCCCTTTCTACCACTTTTTCGTGTGCGGGTGTTAAACGTTTACGGATTGGACCGAGACTTGTCAAGCGGCGTTGGTTTACTACCGGTAGACCGCCTGTCAAGTTTCGTACCATTTGTACTTAGTTTGATACTCCAACGGTTAACCGAGGGACCGAAAAGGCCTCGTGTGTGTTGCAGCCCAACACCTCTCGAAAGTGGCCCAAAACCCACCTAAACCCCCTCCATCATCTTGGTCGTTCGATCACGATCGCGTGGCCAAAAACCGCACCTCATTTGGACTCTCCTAGCTCCCTCTACCTATAAATAGGTGTCTCACTCCGAAATTCCCGCGTAGATGAAACCCTAAAAATTCCCCCCGCACGCCGCCGGACATGTCCGTCCCACCGCTGGACGCGTCCACCCCAGCCGACCACCTCACCCCGGCCAATCAGCGGCTGCCACATCAGCTCCGCCGACCCTCTCCACCAACCCACACGCGCCTCTTGGCCTCCTGCCTCATCCCCGCCATCGCGCCTCACCCACCGGCCCGCCAAGGCCCGCGCGGGGCCCTTCGGGCCCGATCATCACCGCCTGTCGCTCGGCTCGCGCCGCCCCGCCCCTTCGCCTCATCCCGGCCGCCCCGGTCCGCCACTGCGCCGGCGACTGCCACCTCGCCGGCTACCATCGGTCTCCTCCGCCCCGCCGCCGACCATCGCCGCCCGGCGCCGCCACCGAGTCCGGTGAGCTTCCTCCTTCGTCGCCTCTCCCTCCTACTCCGGCACTCCGGCAAGTCCCCGGAGCAGCTCCGGCCACCTCGATCTCTGGCGAGTCCGGTCGGCCATCCTCGGGCTCCGTGCGCTACAGTACCCGGCGAGATCCGGTCTGGATCCAGATCCACTGCGTTGACTTTTTCTCCGCGTAACCCTAATTTTTATGCCATCTTCATCATGCCATAACTTTGCATCCATGGCTCCGATTTGTGCGTGTAGAATATCAAAATGTTCGACTCGACGAGTACATCATTTCATCTCACTGCATCATTTTCATTTGAGCTCATCTTGATGCCCGAAATGCTGTTGGAAGAGGGCTATGTGATGATAGTTTCAGATCTGTTGCAACAAATGCACTTTTGTCATTTTTGCCATGATTAATGTGTGCATGCTATGATCCTTAGCTCTACATGTGTTTTGTAGAATGCCATGTTGTCTTTACAGGGGTGTATACCATGTATTTTTGTGATCTTTGTGGTGACTAGCACAAGCATGCAAGTTAGCTTACTCAATGATGCTGATTTCAGGAACTTAGAATTTCACTAAGTCCTTGCCCTGTCATTATTTTTATGCCATATGTTCATGTTGTTTCCTAGTGATCCGTGCCTCTTTTGAGGATGATCAGTAAGGATGTTTTGTAGATAATGTTGTACTCTATCCATCCATGCCTTTGTTTGCAATTATGGAGCACCCTAGCTTGAGTCAATCGAGCTCTACTTTTGTTATAAAATGCTCCTCGCAGATTGTTAACATGTTTAGAAATTTTGCCGAGCTTATTGTTGTTGATCCGTGCATGCTATGTGGTTGTTCTTGCCATGTCTAGCTTCTATGCCATGTCTATTTGCTGTGTGTATGATTAGTTTGTCATGCAATGCCTCGTAGTGAGTGCATCGAGCTCGTAAACATGCCTACTTGTTAATCTGTTTTGCATGCTCCAGTTTTTCACTAAGTCTGAATCTGTTTATCTTTTTGACATGTTCACATTCTTGCAATTGTATTTTCTGATCCCTTTTGGCTCATGGTCACTAAGGGACTTTTGTTATATGCTTAGAGTAGCTTCATGCCATGCCTTGCTTTGCCATGATATGTTCTTGTAGCATGCAGTTATTGTGCTCTAAACATTGCTTCCTGATGATAAATTCTTGACATGCTGTTAATTTCACTAAGTCGGTAACCTGTTATCTTTTGCTCTTTTGCCATGCTTGTTTGAACCTGTTAATAAGTGAATTAGCCGTAGCTCAGTGTTTATCTTTTGTGAAGCATTATGAGGGTATCCCTGCCATGTATTTTGTTGTCATGTTGGAGTGTTGTAGCATGTTGTTATTGATGCATTTAGAAGGCTACTTGCTGTTTATCGCAGACAGGTGCCATATTTGTTTTGCTTGCCATTTCCAAACCGTGCATCCGTTTCCGGTGATCTTTATATCAATTTCGACCAAAATCAACTCACCTTTCCAGTGGCACTCTTGGTTTTCCAAGTTTAGGCCAGGTTCAATCATTCCTTTCCAAATCATGCATATGCATCACATACCGCATCCCGCAAATCATGCCATGTTCATGTGTTGGTTGTTTACTATGTTGTTTGCTTCTTTCCGGTGTTGCCTCTTCAGGTTGGTTCCGATTACGTCGCATTTGTGAGGACCCGTTCGACTACGTCTGTTTGTCTTCTTCATGGACTCGTTCTTCTTCTTTGCGGGATCTCAGGCAAGATGACCATACCCTCGAAATCACTTCTATCTTTGCTTGCTAGATGTTCGCTCTATTGCTATGCATATGCTATGATACCTACCACTTGCTTATCAAGCTTCCCATATTGCCATGTCAAACCTCTAACCCACCATGTCCTAGCAAACCGTTGTTTGGCTATGTTACCGCTTTGCTCAGCACCTCTTATAGCGTTGTTAGTTGCAGGTGAAGATTGGAGTTTGTTCCTTGTTGGAACATGGATATTTTGTTGGGATATCACAATATTTCTTATTTATATTAATGCATCTATATACTTGGTAAAGGGTGGAAGGCTCGGCCTTATGCCTGGTGATTTGTTCCACTCTTGTCGCCCTAGTTTCCATCATACCGGTGCTATGTTCCTTGATTTTGCATTCCTTTCACGGTTGGGTTATAATGGGAACCCCTTGACAGTTCGCTTTGAATAAAACTCCTCCAGCAAGGCCCAACCTTGGTTTTACAATTCGCCACCTAGCCTTTTTCTCTTGGGAGTCACGCATCCGGAGGGTCATCTTATTTTAACCCCCCCCCCCCCGGGGCCAGTGCTTGTCTAAGTGTTGGTCCAAAACAGAGCCACTTGCGGCGCCACCTCGGGGAAACTTGAGGGATGGTTTTAGCTGTACGTAGTGTTCATCCGGTGTTGCCCTGAGAATGAGATATGTGCAGCTCCTATCAGGATGTCGGCGCATCGGGCGGTCTTGCTGGACTTGTTTTACCATTATCGAGATGTCTTGTAACCGCGATGCCGAGTCTAATCGGATGGTCTTGGGAGAAGGAATATCCTTCGTTGACCGTGAGAGCTTGTGATGGGCTAAGTTGGGACACCCCTGCAGGGATATGATCTTTCAAAATTCGTGCCCGCGGTTATGGGCAGATGGGAATTTGTTAATGTCCGGTTGTAGAAAACCTGAAATCTTAACTTAATTAAAATGCACCAACCACGTGTGTAGCCGTGATGGTCTCTTCTCGGCGGAGTCCGGGAAGTGAACACAGTGTTGGAGTTATGCTTGACGTAGGTTGTTCTAGGATCACTTCTTGATCATAGTTTCTCGAACGTGCTTTGCCTTCTCTTCTCGCTCTCATTTGCGAATTTTAGCCACCAAATATGCTAATCGCTTGCTGCAGCTCCACCTCATACCTTTTACCCTACCATAAGCTTAAATAGTCTTGATCGCGAGGGTGTGAGATTTTTGAGTCCCCGTGACTCACAGATACTTCCAAAACCAGTTTGCAGGTGCCGATGATACCGCGTAGGTGACGCAACCGAGCTCAAGGAGGAGCTCGATGAAGATCTTGTCCTTTGTGTTGTTTCGTTCTAGTTGATCAGTAGTGGAGCCTAGTTCGGGTCGATCGGGGATCTGTGTAGCTTTTGGGGTAGTCTTCTTTTATTTTGGTTCCGTAGTCGAACCGCGAGTGTATTTGGATGAATGTAATGCTTTATTCATGTATTGTGTGAAGTGGCGATTGTAAGCCAACTACGTATCTCTTTCCCTTATGTATTACATGGATTGTGTGAAGATTACCTCACTTGCAACATTGCTTTCAATGCGGTTATGCCTCTAAGTCGTGCTTCGACGCGTGGGAGATATAGCCGCATCGAGGGCGTTACATTGGTGTACACCACCGAGAGGTCCATGAACCTTCTGTGGGTGTCCACCACAGCACACATGGTGAACTACTGCTCGTCGTTGGTAGCCGCTCGGAGTGCCATTGGAGCCGCGCAGGATACCCTCTAAGAATTTCTCGTGGTGGTGCTCTTCTTGCAATGGTGGGGCGCGATTGAAAGGTTGAAGAGACACAAGGGTTAAATGGCCGCTGTAATAAATGGGGGCTGGCCGGCCTATAATCGTCACGTCTTGTCAAGGCATTCATAACGGAGGATTCCAGTGCACCCTTGACAACACCACACGCGTGGGCTTGAAGAGGCGCCAAATGTATCGTCGATGATCCTGTTCCCGCGCTATCGCGCAGTTTAGCATGCAAGCTTCCCACCCGGCTAGTTTGGCCACGTGTCGGCTAGAAGAGGGACAAATCATGGGCGTTTATTGGCAAAAAGCTTTGTAAAAACGAAGTGTGTGGAATGAATTCGGTCATAAGTTTACCCGTGGGTGATGAGGTCAAAGTTACACAGAAGGGTGATGATGGACACTTGAGTGCGATAATTAATTCTGCGCTCTACAAGGCACACAGTGGAAGAAACCAACTGTGTGCAATAATGTTGAAGATCGCAGTTGAGTTAGCTATAAAGATCATGTGCTGTGAGATCGACAAGGTAAACAAATTCGAGAATGGTTAATAAAATCTAAGACCATTGCATATTAAGGTCAAAATAGTGCTACCAATATACGAGTCTCATACGATCTGTAACGCCCCGAGACCGATGTGCCAGGTGTCCTCCAGTTATTCGCTGTTGTTGCCTTGTCATTGCTTGCGTTTCATGCATCCCATATCATGACATCATGTGCATTTCATTTGCATACGTGTTCGTCTCATGCATCCGAGCTTTTTCCCCGTTGTCCGTTTTGCAATCCGGCGCTCCTATGTCACCCGGTGTCCCTTTCTACCTCTTTTCGTGTGCGGGTGTTAAACGTTTTCGGATTGGACCCAGACTTGTCATGCGGCCTTGGTTTACTACAGGTAGACCGCCTGCTAAGTTTCGTGCCATTTGGACTTTGTTTGATACTCCAATGGTTAACTGAGGGACCGAAAAGGCCTCGTGAGTGTTGCAGCCCAACACCCTTCCAAAGTGGCCCAAAACCCACCTAAACCCCTCCATCCTCTCGGTCGTTCGATCATGATCGCGTGGCCGAAAACCACACCTCATTTGGACTCTCCTAGCTCCCTCTACCTATAAATATATGCTCCCCTCCCCAAATTCGCGGATGAACCCTAATCCTTTTTCCCCTCTCGCCCGCCGGACATGTCTGTCCCCGACTGACGAATTCGTGCCGCCGCCTAGGGCGAATCAGAGACCGCCATCTGTCCGTCGCCGCCCTCTCTCTCCTCAGCCCCGCCGCCGACCCGCGGAACCCAGATCGGGCCCGCGCGAGCCCATCTCGCCGGCGCCGCCGCCCCGCGGGCGCCCGCGCCCCACCGTCGCTTCTCCGGCGCCCTGCGCCACCTCGCCTCACCTACGCGCCGCCAGCCTAGCGCGCCGCCGCCCCGCAACGATGTCCCCGGCTGGGCCCACCGCGCCGCGCCTCGCCTCCTCTCCGCACGACGCCGCTGCCCTCGCCGCCCGGCCTCGTCATCGCCAGATCCGGGGGCGCCATGCCCGGATCCGCCCGTCCCTGCTCGTCGTCGTCCTCCGGAGTCCGGCGAACCCCGACTGCGCCGCCTGCGTCCCTGCGCTGAGCGGTTGCTCGGGAACGAGCTCGCGCTCGCGTGGGCCTCCCCGCGGCCCATCTACTCCTGCCACCTGGGCGGTGTAGTGCGCCAGAGCCGGCCCAGCTCCAGATCCGGCCCGTGTGGCCCAACGTGAGCACCTATGTTTTTTTCCCGATTTTCGACTAAGTCCCAGTTATTTTATGCAGTTTTCATGTCATCATAACTTCCCCATCGTAGCTCCGATTCATGCGTGTAGCATATCAAAATGTTCGTCTCGACGAGTACATCATTTCATCTCATTGCATCATTTTCATTTGAGCTCATCTTGATGCCCGAAATATTGTTGGAAGAGGGTTGTGTGATGATTATGTTAGATCTGTTTCAGCATTTGGCCTTTTGTCATTTTTGCCATGATTAATGTGTGCATGCTATGATCCTGAGCTCTACATGTGTTTTGTAGAATGTCATGTTGTCTTTACACGGGTGTATGCCATGTATTTTTGTGATCTTTGTGGTGACTAGCACAAGCATGCAAAGTAGCTTACCCAATGATGTTGATTTCAGGGACTTAGAATTTCACCAAGTCCTTGCCCTGTCATTATTTTTATGCCATATGTTCATGTTGTTTCCTAGTGATCTGTGCCTCTTTTGAGGATGATCAGTAAGGATGTTTTGTTAATAATGGTGTGCTCTATCCATACATGTCTTTGTTTGCAATTATGGAGCACCATAGCTTGAGTCAATCGAGCTCTACTTTTGCTATAAAATGTTCCTGGCAGATTGTTAACATGTTTAGCGATTTTGCCAAGATTATTGTTGTTGATCCATGCATGCTATGTTGTTGTTCTTGCCATGTCTAGTTTCTATTCCATGTCTTCTTTATGCGTTTATGCTTAGTTTGTCATGTCATGCTCTGCAGTGAGTGCATCGAACTCATAAACATGCCTACTTGTTAATTTGTTTTGCATGCTCCAGTTTTTCACTAAGTCTGAATCTGTTTATGTTTTTGCTATGTTCACATGCTTGCAATTGTATTTTCTGATCCCTTTTGGCTCATGGTCACTAAGGGACTTTTGTTATATGCTTAGAGTAGCTTCATTCCATGCCTTGCTTTGCCATGATATGTTCTTGTAGCATGTAGTTATCATGCTCTAAAGATTGCTTACTGATGATAAATTCCTGACTTGTGTTATTTTCTCTAAGTCTGAAACCTGTTATCTTTTGCACTTTTGCCATGCTTGTTTGAACCTGTTAATGAGTGAATTAGCGATAGCTCAGTGTTCATCTTTTGTCAAGCATCATGAGTGGATCCCTGCCATGTATTTTGTTGCAATGGTTGAGTGCAGTAGCTTATTTATGTTGATGCATTTAGGAGGCTACTTGCTGATTATCTCAGACTGGTGCCATATTTGTTTTGCTTGCCAATTCCAATCCGTGCATCTGATTCCGGTGATCGTTATATCGATTTCGACCGAAATCAACTCCTCTTTCTAGTGGCACTCTTGGATTTCCAAGTTGAGGCCAGGTTCAATCTTTCCTTTCCAAATCTTATCTTTTGTGTTGTTTCCGTTCTAGTTGATCAGTAGTGGAGCCCAATTGGTAGGGGTGGGCGTTCGGTATAAACCGAAAATTTAGTTTCTACCATTTGGTTTATTTCAATATTCGGTTCATAGAATCGGAAACCAAAAATGATTACAAAAAAAGCTAACCGAAAAATCGGTTAACCGATTATTTCGGTGCGGTTTCCGGTTTATACCGAAGGCCCCGTTGATTGAGCAAATGCGCTCTATCCCCATGCGAGCAGCGGCACGCACTTATATAGCTGAGCCTGTCTACCTTTCTTGATTGACCAAGCGAGGTGGGACTAAAGGAAGTGTGTCCCAATCGATTAAGTCACACACGCTAGCTTCATGCAGGTGGTCATTCCACAATCCACGAAAGCCATCTCATTTGGGCTAGTGGGCTATCTAGCTAGGTCCAGTAGACAGTAGCGTAGCTAGTTGGGCTGGGTAGGGGAAAACAACTGGACGTGGTTCGCGTACAGAGACTGCGAGAAATTCCACGCTAGCTTAGTACTCCTGCATACTAGTTCGGTACTAGTTCGGCTAACCGAGAAAAAAACTGAACAGACCGAACTTTGTTCGGTTATTGGAACTAAAAACTGAAATTGTCTGTATCAATTTAAAAAACCGAAAATTCGGTTTATTCAGTCTCGGTATCAGTTCGATGTTCGGTTTTGTTGGTTTTTTTGCCCACCCCTACCAGTTGGGGTCGATCGGGGATCTGTGTAGCTTTTGGGGTAGTCTTCTTTTATTTCGGTCCCATAGTAGGACCTTGATTGTATTCGGATGATGTAATGCTTTATTCATGTATTGTGTGAAGTGGCGACTGTAAGCCAACTATGTATCTCTTTCCCTTATGTATTACATGGGTTGTGTGAAGATTACCTCACTTGCGACATTGCTTTCAATGCGGTTATGCCTCTAAGTCATGCTTCGACACGTGGGAGATATAGCCGCATAGAGGGCGTTACAAGTTGGTAATCAGAGCCTTCCCCGACTTAGGAGCCCCCTACTTGATCGAATCACTGGTGTTGTTGAGTCTAAAAAAATGTTTTGAGTCATTTAGGATTATATATATCGGAGAGTTAGGAATTCTTTTTACTCCTCGGTCCCTTCGTCGCTCTGGTGAGGCATCCTGATGTAGACTTTTGACTCTTCTCTTCTCAAATTCCACTAAAAAAAATTAGCATCACGGGGGTATCTTGGAATTGTTCTAATGGTTTTGTGACGAGAATATTGTGCTTGGTGCCTCCTGACATTTAGGGGTTGTGGCAGTGTCCCGGGGAGTTAAGCTCCGGGGTGTTGTCGTTACAATTTTATCGTTGCAATTCTGGAATACCTGAGTTTCGCCAACATTGAAAATCTCTTTTATGCAGTTGTTGGTGAGATAACCTCGACGCCACCCAGTACTGGGGCGGGAGTTCGGGAGTACTTCCATAACTCGTATAACGGATGCCTTTCAAAGGTTGAGGTAAACGATTTCCGAAGGTTTCTTGGTTATGTGTTGAAGGATGGATACAACTGGATGTAGGATTTGCTAGTTTTCGGTGAGATATTATGCTTCCCCTGTATCCCCAACACCTGATTGCATAACCGAAAAGGTTCGGGAGTTTATAAGTGGGAATTCAAGTAGCTCGTAGGATATCTTTCCGACAGATGTATGATATGAAATTGGGGTTCGACGTCTAGTGGTCCGCCTATCCACGATTGGTTTTATAGTGGTCTCGTTGTGTCTTAAAGAGTCCTTGGCTATGCTGACTCGGGGACGCTTCGTATGTCATGTGCACTACCCTGTACATGATGGTGCTATACGATCGAGCCCGTGTAGGCCCCACCACGAAAACTTCGGACGAAATCTCTATCATATGTTTGTTCTGGCTTATTCCGCAAGCCAATCCTTGTTTTGTTTTAAGTTGTGGTATTCGAGTTGCTTCAATGTCAAGTGTTGATTCCATACCTTTCCTAAACGGTGTTCTACTAATCCTTCTCGTTTATCGAGATTGTCTTGTTAATCCTTTTCAACCGGCGTGTTTCTCTTCAAGTGAATCCGATCGTTTTCAACATCCGCAAGATCAATTATCAGTTCTTTTCAACGGTGTTCATTTCATCCGCCCCAAGCTTGCCTTTGTTTTCCCGCCCACCCACCCTTTTTTCTTCAAGGACTTAGTTTTCTTATTCAAGTATCCATCTTATGGATGTGAAGTCTCTCCATTATTTTCCGTCAATGTCCTTACTCGGTGATTCTCATGAAGAATCTAATGGAGCTTCTAGTTCATCATTATTCGTTCTTTTTCTTCTCCGGTGGAACCAATTCAAGCTTGGTTTATCATATCCTTTCCTCGTTTCAAATTCCTTCTCATATGGGTGCACCTCATAATAATTCACTTCTCGCTATTCATTTGTTCCGGCGTGCTCAAGATATCTCAAAAGGGCTCGTCTTGTCATTCAAGATCCGTTCGACCTATTTCGAGGTTGTTATCTCATTCAAGCCATTTAATTCAACCGGTGCAACCTCTCTTTTAGATCATTTCAATGGTGTTTCTTTTGAGTGGGCCCTAACCCACAGGTCTTTTCCCAGGATCTTACCTCACTCTTCCTATTCTCCTGGAGCTTTTCAAATTCATCTCAAAGTTTGATGCAAGAATGAATTTTCATCAGTCAGATGTACTTCTCCAAGATCTGTCAAATTCTTTTCATCCTTGGTTCAACCTCTTCGCTTTTGATTCTTCCGGAGTGTCTAAACAATTCATGGTGGTGTTCCTCATCGCCATTCTCTGCATTTGAAGACCGAAGAAGAGTTTCTCTTTAATCTTGCTCCATTCTCTTCAAGATTCACAGTTCTAGCCTTTTGCCATCCTCTCATAATTATTTTAACGTGAGTATTCTTTTCACCTATACGGAGCATTTCATGAGTTGTTTTCATGTCTTTCCGTCGAAGGTCATCTTTTCAAATATTATTCATTCTCAGCTTTCAACTCTCGTTCTTCAATCTTACCGGTGCATCGTTCAAGTATTCTTTAATCAGCTCGTGATCTCTTTGTTCTCACGGATCTAAATTCTCTCAAGCATCTTCGTTCATTTGCTAATTCTTCCCGGTGTTTCTTTATCTTTTCTTTGTTCATTTTTCAATTCTTATCGGTGGTTCATCCAAGATTCCTTTTCTCTTGATATCATATCGATTTTTTTTCAATCCTATCGGTGATTCATTGAAGATATTCCCAAGTTGAGCTATTCCTCTCTTTAATCCTTTCTACGAGAATGAGTAGTGTGCCAAATCCGTTGCTTGTCATCAATTTAAATTGGTGAAGGATAAGCATAACATAATTCTTATTCTTGTTTCATCAACTAAATTCAGTTCCTTATTTCGGAGCCTCATCAAAATTCTCAGTTTCAGTTGATTCATCTTTTCATTTCCGGAGTTCCAAGCTCTCTCAATTTTCACATCATGGAGATCCATCTAAATCATTACAAGGTTTCACCTTGTGATTTCAACTTCTCTTTCTTTTCGTTATCCTCTTGTTTACCGAATTTCTTCATGGAGGCTCTACATGATGGTTCATCAAGGTTTAATTCCTTCTCGAAGTGTTCATTGAGATTCTTTTCAAGGGAGCTCAAGCATTCTTCTTCTTGCCATCCGGAGTGCAATTCTTTCTACCATATCATCGGAGGTGGTATTATGTCATTCTTGATAATTTGAGTTCATGTTTCATGATTCACATGTTGTTAAGAATGAGGTATTTTAAATCCATCAACCTCTTCATTGGAGTTATCTTGTGTCATGTTTCACCTAAAGCCTTCCCTAAGGATTGTTGCTATTTATGGTGCTCATAAATGACCCAAGTTCTTCATTTATCCTCCCGGTGAAATAAGTTCCTCGTCTCCTTGTGGATATCAATCCAATCTATCATTTCCGTCAGTGGCAGAATTTCAACTCAGCTTTGAGATGTTTTCCATAAGCCCACAACAAGCTTACTCTTTTCGTTGTTGGTTTTCCAACAACTCCGTTCTAGCGTTTGTTGTAAGCGTGCTCTCTCAAGATCTTGTTTCCCTTCGTTCATTCCATTCCATTCTTACTTTTGTTCCGAAGGCGTTGTGATGTTGCTCTCTTCAACCCATCTTCTTGTTTTGTTAGGATCGTGTTCTTTTATTGGTTTATCCATCTAACCGGAGTGTTGTGTCCCTTTGCTCAAGCTCTTTCATTTTATCAAGTCTTTCATCTCTTTTCAACCGGAGTGTTGTCTGAGATCTTTCTTACCCCTTGTTCCATTCATTCAAAAATTACGGAGGCAGTGTATTGTGATTTCATCAAGTATCTTCTCATCTTATCAAGTTATTATTCAATTCCTTTTCTTTTCAATCAGAGTGCTGCCCGAAGTTGTTCTTCCTTGTTCCTCTTTTCTAATGGAGTGTTTTCAACTTCGTCATCTCCGTTGTATTCTTTTCTCGAATGGCTTAACCTTTTCAAGGTTCTTTGGCCTCACTCGTTTGTCAAAGAAGCAACTTAATTTTACCACTTCTCTTTCTCTTCTGTTTGCCCTCCGGTGCCATTCTAGATCTCGGGACGAGATCCTCTCGTAGTGGTGGAGTGTTGTAATGCCCCGAGACCGATGTACCAGGTGTCCTCCAGTTATTCGCTGTTGTTGCCTTGTCATTCTTTGCATGTCATGCATCTCATATCATGTCATCATGTGCATTTCATTTGCATACGTGTTCGTCTCATGCATCCGAGCTTTTTCCCCGTTGTCCGTTTTGCAATTCGGCTCTCCTATGTCACCCGGTGTCCCTTTCTACCTCTTTCCCTGTGCGGGTGTTAAACATTTTCGGATTGGACTGAGACTTGTCATGCGTCCTTGGTTTACTACCGGTAGACCGCCTGTCAAGTTTCGTGCCATTTGGACTTTGTTTGATACTCCAACGGTTAACCGAGGGACCGAAAAGGTCTTGTGAGTGTTGCATCCCAACACCCTTCCAAAGTGGCCCAAAACCCACTCCATCCTCTCGGCTGTTCGATCACGATCGCGTGGCCGAAAACCGCACCTCATTTGGACTCTCCTAGCTCCCTCTACCTATAAATATGTGCTCCCCTCCCAAAATTCGCGGATGAACCCTAATCCTTTTTCCCATCTCGCCCGCCGGACATGTCCGTCGCCGACGGACGAAATTGCGCCACCGCCTCGTGCGAATCGAAGACTGCCATCTGTCCGCCGCCGCCCTCTCTCTCCTCAGCCCCGCCGCCGGCCCACGGGACCCTGAACGGGCCCGCGCGAGCCCATCTCGCCGGCGCCCTGCGCGGCCTCGCCTCACCTGCACGCCGCCAGCCCAGCGTGTCGCCGCCCCGCCACGATGTCCCCGGCCGCGCCGACCGCGCCGCGCCTCGCCTCCTCTCCGCGCGACGCCGCTGCGCTCGCTGCCCGGCCTCGTCATCGCCGGATCCGGGGGCGCCATGCCTGGATTCGCCCGTCCCTGCTCGTCGTCGTCCGCCGGAGTCCGGCGAACCCCGACTGCACCGCCTGCGTCCCTACGCCGAGTGGTTGCTCAGGAACGAGCTCGAGCTCGCATGGGCCTCCATGCGGCCCATCTACTCCTACCACCTGGGCGGTGCAGCGCGCTAGAGCCGGCCCAGCACCAGATCCGTCCCGGTGTGGCCCAACGTGAGCACCTATGTTTTTTTCCCGATTTTCGACTAAGTCCCAGTTATTTTATGCAGTTTTCATGTCATCATAACTTCCTCATTGTAGCTTCGATTTGTGCGTGTAGCATATCAAAATGTTCGTCTCGACGAGTACATCATTTCATCTCATTGCATCATTTTCATTTGAGCTCATCTTGATGCCCGAAATGTTGTTGGAAGAGGGCTGTGTGATGATTATGTTAGATCTGTTTTAGCATTTGGCCTTTTGTCATTTTTGCAATGATTAATGTGTGCATGCTATGATCCTGAGCTCTACATGTGTTATGTTATATGCCATGCCATCTTTACAGGGGTGTATACCATGTATTTTTGTGATCTCTGTGGTGACTAGCACAAGCATGCAAAGTAGCTTACCCAATGATGCTGATTTCAGGGACTTAGAATTTCACCAAGTCCTTGCCCTGTCATTATTTTTATGCCATATGTTCATGTCGTTTCCTAGTGATCCATGCCTCTTTTGAGGATGATCAGTAAGGATGTTTTGTTAATAATGTTGTGCTCTATCCATCTGTATCTTTGTTTGCAATTATGGAGCACTCTAGCTTGATTCAATCGAGCTATACTTTTGCTATAAAATGTTCCTGGCAGATTGTTAACATGTTTAGCGATGTTGCCAAGCTTATTGTTGTTGATTCGTGCATGCTATGTTGTTGTTCTTGCCATGTCAAGTTTCTATGCCATGTCCTCTTGATGGTTGTATGATTAGTTTGTCATTTCATGCTCTGTAGTGAGTGCATCGAGCTCGTAAACATGCCTACTTGTTAATCTGTTTTGCATGCTCCAGTTTTTCACTAAGTCTGAATCTGTTTATGTTTTTGCTATGTTCACATGCTTGCAATTGTATGTTCTGATCCCTTTTGGCTCATTGTCACTAAGGTACTTTTGTTATATGCTTAGAGTAGCTTCATGCCATGCCTTTCTTTGCCATGATATTTTCCTGTAGCATGTAGTTATCTTGCTCTAAAGATTGCTTCCTGATGATAAATTCCTGACTTGTGTTATTTTCTCTAAGTCTGAAACCTGTTATCTTTTGCACTTTTGCCATGCTTGTTTGAACCTGTTAATGAGTGAATTAGCTGGAGCTCAGTGTTCATCTTTTGTCAAGAATCATGAGTGGATCCCTGCCATGTATTTTGTTGCAATGTTTGAGTGCAGTAGCTTATTTATCTTGATGCATTTAGGAGGCTACTTGTTGATTATCGCAGACCGGTGCCATATTTGTTTTGCTTGCCATTTCCAAACCGTGCATCCGATTCCGGTGATCTTTATATGGATTTCGACCGAAATCAACTCGTATTTCCAGTGGCACTCTTGGATTTCCAAGTTGAGGACAGGTTCAATATTTCCTTTCCAAATCATGCATTATGCACCGCATGCCGCATCCCGCATATCATGTCATGTTCATGTGTTGGTTGTTTACTATGTTGTGTGCTTCTTTCCGGTGTTGCTTCTTCGGGTTGGTTCCTATAACATCGTGTTTGTGAGGACCCATTTGACTACGTCCATTTGTCTTCTTCATGGACTCGTTCTTCTTCCTTGCAGGATTTCAGGCAAGATGACCATACCCTCGAAATCACTTCTATCTTTGCTTGCTAGTTGCTCGCTCTTTTGCTATGCCTATGATGCGATACCTACCACTTGCTTATCATGCCTCCTATATTGTTAAGCCAAGCCTCTAACCCACCTTGTCCTAGCAAACCGTTGTTTGGCTATGTTACCGCTTTGCTCAGCCCCTCTTATAGTGTTGTTAGTTGCAGGTGAAGATTGGAGTTGTTCCATGTTGGAACATGGATATTTTGTTGGGATATCACAATATCTCTTATTTAATTAATGCATCTATATACTTGGTAAAGGGTGGAAGGCACGGCCTTATGCCTGGTGTTTTGTTCCACTCTTGCCGCCCTAGTTTCCGTCATATCGGTGTTATTTTCCTGGATTTTGCGTTCCTTATATGGTTGGGTTATAATGGGAACCCCTTGACAGTTCGCCTTGAATAAAACTCCTCTAGCAAGGCCCAACATTGGTTTTACCATTCACCACCTAGCCTTTTCTTTCCCTTGGGTTCTGCAGACTCAAGGGTCATCTTTATTTAAACCCCCGGGCCAGTGCTCCTCTGAGTGTTGGTCCAACCTGTCAGCTGCTGGTGGCCACCAGGGGAAACTCTGGGCTGGCCTACCGGAACCTTGGACAATCCGGTGTGCCCTGAGAACGAGATATGTGCAGCTCCTATCGGGATTTGTCGGCACATACGGGTGGCTTTGCTGGATTTGTTTTACAATTGTCGAGGATGTCTTGTAACCGGGATGCCGAGTCTGATCGGATTGTCTTGGGAGAAGGAATATCCTTCGTTGACCATGAGAGCTTGTGATGGGCTAAGTTGGGACTCCCTGCAGGGATTTGAACTTTCGAAAGTCGTGCCCGCGGTTATGGGCAGATGGGAATTTATTAATGTCCGGTTGTAGAAAACCTGAAGTTGATCTTAATTAAAATAAATCAACCGCGTGTGTAACCGTGATGGTCTCTTTCCGGCGGAGTCCGGGAAGTGAACACGGTGTTGGAGTTATGCTTGACGTAGGTTGTTCTAGGATCACTTCTTGATCATAGTTTGTCGCTCGTGCCTTTGCCTTCTCTTCTCGCTCTCTTTTGCGCATATGTTAGCCACCATATATTCTAGTAGCTTGCTGCAGCTCCACCTCATACCTTTTACCTTACCTATAAGCTTAAATAGTCTTGATCGCGAGGGTGTGAGATTGCTGAGTCCCCGTGACTCACAGATACTTCCAAACCCAGTTTGCAGGTGCCGTTGATACCGAGCAGGTGATGCAACCAAGATCAAGGAGGAGCTCGATGAAGATCTTGTCCTTTGTGTTGTTTTGTTCTAGTTGATCAGTAGTGGAGCCTAGTTGGGGTCGATCGGGGATCTGTGTAGCTTTTGGGGAAGTCTTCTTTTATTTTGGTTCCGTAGTCGGACCTTGATTGTATCTGGGTGATGTAATGCTTTATTCATGTATTGTGTGAAGTGGCGATTGTAGGCCAACTATGTATCTCTTTCCCTTATGTATCACATGGGTTGTGTGAAGATTACCTCACTTGCCACATTGCTTTCAATGCGGTTATGCCTCTAAGTCGTGCTTCGACATGTGGGAGATATAGCCACATCGAGGGCGTTACACAATCCCATTTAAACGATTGTACCACAAAAGCTCGAAATATTACAAGGTTCAAATTCCAGAGTTATATGGCTCAAATCTGAAGATTACAAGGTTCAAACTGATATTAGAAATGAAATTCAACTCATCAGCTGCAAACGTTTGCGTTGATCCGCTGAACATGGATATCAGAGAGGTTCAAACTAATATTACCACTTCTAAGACTGGTTTCGAAACCTCACAATTTTTGCAAAGGGGTCAGCCACTGAGAAGTCGTGTATGGGGTTGACACGATGACTTTCGATTACTCTGTCATCTGAAGTTCCAAAATGAAATTCAGCATTTTTGGAGCCTATTCCATTCTGCCGCAGGAGACGACGCTGATCAACAAACCATTCATTTTTTGCGAAATAAATGTAGGGCAAACCTCATTTCCTTCAGCACCCTTGCTTTGAGAACAAAGAACATGGCGAATATAATCTTCGGTAAGGTCCTCGGTAGGCATTCGATGTGATTGTTATATTGTATCACATTATCCACCACTTGGCCTAATATTATCTGCAAAAGAAGAAAACGTGTTAGTGCCTACATGCAGTTTTGGACATTACTACATGCCTATTTGGTTTGCAAGATTTGTAAAATGCACTAAGATGCCATCTTCGATCTGACATGATTAACATGGGCATTTTATTACATTCTAGAAAAATGTAGCCTTCTTCAAAAGAGGTTGGAGTGGATGAAAAGTTCCCTAAGAAAACTAGTATAGGTGAACCCAAAGGAGAAATGCTTATTGATTGTAACCATATGGATCAAGCAACCAATATGGGGGGGACATGTATGTACTGAAATCCTCCAAAAGAAGCCTTCAGAAATCGTAGTACATTGTCATTGTAAACTTGGAAAAAGGTGTCACAAATTGAACTCCCTTATGGTTAACGTTTAATAGGAAAGGAACATCACCTCGATATATAGCTTCTCTAGGCACGGAAAGCATCTCAGGAAACAGACAACTTGCTCCAGGTTGGGGCCGATAGATTCTAGTGCCAAGACCTTCACTGTGCGTAGTTTCAGGGTCAAGCTTGTCAGAATCATTTTATGAATGACAAACGAACAAACATCTTCAAAATTAGAAATAATATTAATTTGTAGAAGGAGAGGTAGAAGGCGGCTATTGTACCTGAACGAGTGTGGATCCAATAACAAGTTCGGAGTATTTGTCAGACAAGTAGCCCACCACTATCAATTTCGGCGCAGAAATGACATTGATTCTTGTTGGACCTTCTTGATCAACTACAAGTAATCTCTCAAGTGCAGGTATGTCCTCAATGACCATACCGTGGTACACATCTTGTGATGTCTTCCTGCCACACCAGCAACACACATAAATAGTCCGGAGAGTCATGGAGGTGATGTGGAAGGTACTCAACCCATTGATCGCCTGAAGATGAAGGTACTCGAGTGCAGTACAGCCACGGAGCAGGCGCTCCATGTCACCGTTTGAGAGGCAGACGACGATGAGCTCAAGGTGCTTTAGTCATGGTAGAATAAGAGCGGGCACATCATTAAGGGGGATGGCAGTTCCTGAACTTGGCGATGCACAGCGTGGGCGCGAGGCGGAGTGCAGACGTTGGCAGCGACCGCATATGCACATCATCAAAAGTGAGCTCCTCGAGCTAATCTAGGGCGGGGGATCGGAACCAGTCGTCAAGCTTGGCTCGGTCCTTGCCGTTGGAACAGAACTTGCCCATTCTAAAGCCACTGGTTGGGCCAAGGTGACTGCCGAGGATTTTGGAGAACACATCCAAGCTTTTGCAATAGCCATGGCAGAGCTCGTGGGTGTCGATGAGGTCGAGAGGGATGGAGTTCCATAGGGGGCGCCACCGCCGGGAAAGGACGATTGTCCGCGCCCCATATTTGATTGGGAGGAGGGTGATGATGAATGTCAACATATCATCGGGGAGGCTGCTGATGAAGTCTAGGCCTGCTGGAGTCGCTTGCGGTTCTAGCTCGCCCCGCCTCGGCTTGTTAGCAGCCCGTTCTCCACCTCTGGAGTCTCCTTGTCAGCGGCGCTTTCTGGTAGAAATGGGAGTACATGCAATATTTAGTTAAAACAGGGCAATAGAAAAGTGTATTGGTAACTAGAAGTTACTAGTTAGGAATATAGTAAGAAAAGGGAATAACAGTTGGTTGCTTAAATACTACACAATTCATTTGATATTGCTGGGTAAGTCAACATGCAGTTAGTTGAAAAGAAAACTTACTTCGAACAAAGTTTGGCCGGATGATATCGTCGGGGAAGCTACCATATATCTCATGACCAGGACCTTTTATGTGTAGTGCAGTTCCAGTGCCAGCTTTCAGTTCATAAAACTTGGCAATTTCATCCCAAAACCAGTGCCAAAATAGGAGTCACCATGTTCGTCAAGTCTTACAGTAGCAACGATTGTAAATCCATGGTTTGTGTGCAGTATGACATCCCTGCAGTCTTGATTTATGTAAAGGGAAAGATTGTGCACTACAGATTATGTTGCATAGCAAGGGACGCGCTGCAGAAAATGGTAGGATTGTTAAAGAAAATATGGTAACATGCAAATATGGGCCCAAATTGAAAGAAGTGTACAGCAGTCAAAATTGACGGACAAAAAATTATAATTAAACAGATAGGGTAAACATGATTTCATGGAAATATGAGAGTAATCGAAAGAATAATACATCATTAATTTGCCTAATATAGAAAGAAGAGGGCAAAAATCCCCTTTGACGTATATGGTGCATGTGGCACCTTTTATCCAAATGTACTAATATTTATAATATGTTCAGGAAAGTAGGCCATGTCAGCCGATTTAGGGTGAGATTGAACTTACTGCGCGCATCCTCAAGTCATCTGTTACGGTGAGATGGAATATCTGGCGGAGGCCGCAAGGTCCTGATGTGTCCGCGCACTGTACACTCTATGAACGAAAGAAAACCCTCAAATCAGCTCGAATAAAAATGAATTCATGGTGATTTTGGCCGGGTGATTAAAGGAGGCAAATGAACTGGGATACGAGATGAGATAATATCTCATTAAATTAGTTACCTTGTTATCCATCAGAAAGAACCCTCAGTACGGCAGATTCCGCAACCGAGAGGAGCTGGGTCGACCGCGAGCAGCGTCGAGAAAGTCGATGGCGATAGGCGGCGGCAAGCGAAAGTGGCAAAATGCGGTGGGCTTTGCCGGCAGCCTGGCGGCGGCAGGCAGGCGTCGAGCTAAGTGTTTACCGCCGCGATAGGCGGTGCCATGCATAGACGCGGAGGAGCTTGTGCATGTGTGAATTGGGACCAGAGGGGGTAGAGGGCGGGGTGATGGTTTTTGTGATGTGGGGATGGTGGGGGTTTTCTTTTTTGAATTGGGTGGTGAGGGTTTTCTGTCCCACAAAGAATTTTGGAGGCGACGGTTTGCTAGAGCCAACCTTGTGTGATTGAAGCAACACGCAAAATGAAAGTCATTGCACATGGTTCCAATTTTGGGAATCGTATGTGATTGATGTAGTACCTCCGTCCTAGTTTATTGGTTCCCTTTGTAATTTTTACCAGATATTTAACTAAGAAATGTTTATGCATGTCACCAAAAATTATATCATTGAACACTATGCTCAAATACCCATCCAATGATATAATTTTTGCTGACCTGCACTAACATTTTGTCAGTTAAACCTTTGGTCAAAATTTAACACAAATTACAAAGGGGATCAATAAACCAAGACGGAGGTAGATTCCATCAACCGAACTGATTGCATCCATATCCCACAGTTATACATAAGTAAACATAGATTAAACATACTCAGACATAGATAATAAGCGTACACGTACGCAAGCATAGTTCAACCATAAGTACATAGTTCGATCCCACATCTCATCTCACATGCCGGCACGATCCTGTAGCTTCTCCAGGTATTCACCGTACGCGTCGTGCACCACTCTGCGAGAATACTTCTGCTTGAAGGAGCCAATGGCCCGTCCTGTTGCATGCGCCAGAACACTTAGATACACGTCATGAAGCTTGTGGTTGCAAAATGGGCATCAATAGCCGTCGTTCCAGGTCCTAATACGCTTGTTATGCATTCCCGCATAAAGCTCCCTCGGGATTTGCCTCTTGTACCTCCACTGGCCCTCTTCATCCTCGTTGTCCACATCATCAGACAGTACCTATACAAATAGTAAAACAAATTTGGCGTCAAATCAATTATTACATGCCGTGAAGTAGGATTAGGAATTTATGGCTATTTATGTATACATATCCAGAGATTATGGTTCGATTTTTAAGCACAGTCATCTATGTACAAACCAATCTTGAAGAAAATAAAGGCACAAACATATGTAGGTCATTCAAAATCAATTGTCAAGTCCTGGCTAGGAATTATTAGCACGAACACTAACTCTAGTCGGTTTACTAGTAGAAATAATTTGCACAGTTGAAACAACTAATCACTTATCACTTGTACCATTCGAACAATCAATACACTACACGGATCTAAGAAACTTACTCGGATTTCATGGATTGGGAGAACATAACCATAGGATTTTTATTCCAAAAAGGGGGAGGCAGGAGTAACCAGAGAAACTCTACGATCTATTTGACACGTAAATGGGTATAGATGACTAACTAGTTGTCCGTCGTTGTCAGAGTCGTCGCCGGAGTGGTTGTCGGAGTCGGAGTCGGGGTCGTCACCAGAGTCGGTGTGGAACTCTGCCTCCGGCTGTGGAAGCTCGACATCGTCGATGATGTTAGGGTGCATTGATAACTTGCTGGAGGTGACATCAACCTCTATCTCCATCTCCACGCCGTGCTTCGGTGCTTTAGCAGCCCCGGCATCGCCACTCCCTCCGATGGGGCGCTTCGGCGGCATCCTCATTCATGCACTGACGGCTTTGAGGACTGAGAGCGGTGTCGAGGATGCAAGCGGGGGGAGAGGATTGTGTGTGTGGAGAGGATGGGAGGTGCGGCCGCTCAGGCGCACCATTAATATGGAGTAGTGGGAGTTGTGGGAGACAGGTGGGCAGCGGTCAAACCGATGGCTCGCCTCCCGGTGAGCCTGCGCACCGGACTGCTGGCATGCCTACCAAAGTTTCACATAGCTACTCGCACGCCCCTCGATGACACTGCACAGAGAGCACGCCTTCATCAGTTCACGCACCTGCACACATGCCTCCCGGTCTGCCTACGTGGCGGACTACTTGCATGTGTTCCGTCAACTCACGCTTGCTCGCACGGCACACGGGTCGCGCGGCGGCACATATATTGTTTTTCTATTTGGATGATTAATGTTGCCGCTTTATTGCTTAACCGAAGCATGGCACATATCCATCGTTGGTCTAACACTCACGGTTCGAATAAATAATCCGTTTGGGATATTGGTTCCCAATTATTAATAATCTCCCGTTTGTAATTAGATAAAGATTACATCAAAACTGGTCTCAAATTTGACAAAAAAGAGTACAATGACACTTCGTATTGGTGTCCATATGACAACATGATAAGTTTCATGAACTTCAAATTAGTTTTGGATGTAATAGAATTTAAAAATCAAGATTCTCAATGTTTGAAATTTGTTACACGAGGAGTAAACATGCACCCAATGAGACACATGTGTTTTTGCAATCCATTTAGGTGCACTGTCACGTGTGCATGTAGCTCAAAATTGATTTTTGCACATTATACTCGTAGAAAATCAATCAATTAATGTACTAAAACATCTTAATGATCTATGTGATTTTTTCCAAAATTAAAACGTCCCTCCTTTGGTAACGTATGTTCACCGCGGGATAATTAATTTAACATGCATCATAGTTGTGGTGGATTCACGGGGTGTGTGTGTGTGCGCGTCTGGGGGTGGTGGGTGGCTCGCAGTACACTACAAGTTGTGACCCACCGTGTGGGTTGGTCGTTTTGTTAGGCATGTCGGTGCCACATCAGAGTTGTGAATTCGTTATTTAAAACATTACACAACCCTTTCATACATACATGTTTTGGCCACATGCAGTCGATGGTTGTCCTACATGAAACTCGATACTCGCGTGTGACGCTTTCTATGGGCCCACGAGGTCGTCGTCCATCACTTTGACAAACAACCGGTAGTGAGGTTAATTTGAACAACATGGTAGAATCTTTTTTGTTTGTGTTATGGTGGTATATAGTACGCGTCAAAGAGATGGGAGGTGACTAGCATATATAATATAAGTACGCGTTCGTGAACAAGTACACCTCACTCAGTGTCGGGACTTTTCGGTTTCTAAGGCACGTGCCACATCAGAATTGTTAAATTGGCTATTCAAACATCACACAACACCTCTTTGGGCCACATGCATGCACGCAGTGGTTATCCTAGCTAGGACACTCACGTGTGATGCTTCCATCTATGGGCCGACGAGGGCATCATCGATGCATGCATGCATCACTTTGACCTACATCGGGAAAGGTTAATTAGTTTCACCATCGATGAGGATTCTTTTGGGTTGTACATATTACGGCAAGAGCATATAGTATGAGGTGAAGAGGGGGAAGGGGACCATCATATGTAGTACGCTTCATGAACCTCGCTCTGTGTGGGTGCATGTTTACGGTTTTTGAAGCATGTGGCACATCAAAGTTGTGCATTTTGGGTATTCAACATATATATGTTTGGCCCACATGCAAAGCGGTGGTGGTTGTCCTCTCGCACCCACTTAAAGCGGTTATCAGCGATATCGATGCTTTCCATCTGTGGGCCTGCTTGGTCCATCACTACTTTTTGCCTGACAACACAAGAGAGGTTAATTTGACTTAGGAGGGGATTATTTTTTTTGCTTGTAATACAATATATATATAGGTCATGATCTGGGATGACATGCATGATACAGTTTGAGCACACATACATGCATGTGTACGCATGAATCTCTCCCATCAAGTCGAAGTGGCTAGTACAACGGCACGTCATGAACCGATCTCGCTCTGTGTGAGGAGCTAGTGTACGATTTTTTACGCACGCGCCACATCAATGTTGTGAAATGGTATTCAAACATGCATGCACGCATCACCTCCATACATATGCATGTAGTGGTTGCCTTCGAACTGTACACTCCCTCGCGTGGTTATTGGCGACAAGCCTATATATTCGTGGGCCCATGTGGACACCCATGATCACCGTGACCGACAACAAGATAGGTTACCATGGCGGATTCTTCATTTGGTTCGTGTTATCATAGTATAGGTCATGGTGAGATCCAAACCTAATTAAGTTTGAGCGCATATACTATGCACGCATGCATGCATGAATCCCCGTCGTTGGCTTGAAGTGTGGTGTAATGTAACATACATATGCATCATCAGCCTAACCCTCACTCAGTGTGGTTTGGGCCACACGCAAGCAGTGGTTGTCTTCGGGGACTAGCTACTTGCGTGATTGTTGGCGAGCTAGCCCATATCCGGGGTCGCATGGATAGCCATCACTTTGACCAACAACAAGAGAGGTTGTATGACCAAGGTGGATTATTCTTGGTCCGTTTTACGATCCATCTTGGTGAGATATGCCTCTCTGGCTCGCCGACTGAAAGTGTGTGTGGGGGGTGGGGGGCTGCTACTTCACACTTTGCTAGGTGAACATCGGTTGGGGGGGCATGCATTGATAGCTTAGGATTCCCTTGGTGGCGACACGAGGGTGGGCTGCTAGCTGCTACTTTGCACTTTGCTAGGTGAACCTCGGTTGCGGGGGCATAAATTCATAGCTTAGGATTCCCTTCATGCCGACACGAGGGAGGGGGGTTGCTAGCTACTTCGCACTTTGGTAGGTGAACCTCGGTGGGGGCGCATGCATTCATAGCTCAAGATTCCCTTCGTGCCGACACGAGGGAGGGGGGATGCTAGCTACTTCACACTTTGCTAGGTGAACCTTGATTGGGGGGCATGCATTCATAGCTTAGGATTCCCTTTGTGCCGACATGATGGAGGGGGGCTGCTAGCTACTTTGCACTTTGCCAGGTGAACCTCGGTTGGGTGGGAGGGGGCATTGATACGTCTCCAACATATCTATAATTTTTGATTGCTCCATGCTATATTATCTACTGTTTTGGGCAATATTGGGCTTTACTTTCCACTTTTATATTATTTTTGGGACTAACCTATTAACCGGAGGCCCAGCCCAGATTTGTTGTTTTATACCTATTTCAGTGTTTCGAAGAAAAGGAATATCAAACAGAGTCGAAACAGAACGAAATCAACTGGAGAAGTTATTTTTGGAACGAAAGCCACCGGATAGACTTGGACTCCATGTCAGGCGATACAGGAGGTGCTCACGAGGGTGGGGGGCACCGCCCCCCCTAGGGCGCGCCCCCTGCCTCATGGGGCCCCCGTAGCTCCTCCGACGTACTTCCTGCACCCATATATATCATCGTACCATAAAACTTCCAGAGAGGACAATAGATCGGGAGTTCCGCCGCCAGAAGCCTCCGTAGCCACCGGAAGCCAATCTATACCTGTTCTGGCACCCTGCCGGAGGGGGAATCCTTCTCCGATGGCCATCTTCATCATCCCGGTGCTCTCCATGGCGATGAGGGAGTAGTTCTCCCTCGAGGCTCAGGGTATGTACCAGTAGCTATGTGTTTGATCCCTCTCTCTCTCTCGTGTTCTTGATTTGGCACGATCTTGATGTATCGCGAGCTTTGCTATTATAGTTGGATCTTATGTTTCTCCTCCCCCTCTTCTCTCTTGTAATGAATCGAGTTTCCCCTTTGAAGTAATCTTATCGGATTGAGTCTTTAAAGATTTGAGAACACTTGATGTATGTCTTGCCGTGGATATCTGTGGTGACAATGGGATATCACGTGATTCACTTGATGTATGTTTTGGTGATCAACTTGCGGGTTCCGCCCATGAACCTATGCATAGGGGCTGGCACACGTTTTCGTCGTGATTCTCCGATAGAAACTTTGGGGCACTCTTTGAGGTCCTTTGTGTTGGTTGAATAGATGAATCTGAGATTGTGTGATGCATATGGTATAATCATGCCCACAGATACTTGAGGTGACATTGGAGTATCTAGGTGACATTAGGGTTTTGGTTGATTTGTGTCTTAAGGTGTTATTCTAGTATGAACTCTAGGGTTGTTTGTGACACTTATAGGAATAGCCCACCGGACTGATTGGAAAGAATAACTTTGAGGTGGTTTCGTACCCTACCATAATCTCTTTGTTCGTTCTCCGCTATTAGTGACTTTGGAGTGACTCTTTGTTGCATGTTGAGGGATAGTTATGTGATCCAATTATGTTAGTATTGTTGAGGGAACTTGCACTAGCGAAAGTATGAACCCTAGGCCTTGTTTCAACGCATTGCAATACCGTTTACGCTCACTTTTATCATTAGTTACCATGCTGTTTTTATATTTTCAGATTACAAAAACTATTATCTACTATCCATATTGCACTTGTATCACCATGTCTTCGCCGAACTAGTGCACCTATACAATTTACCATTGTATTGGGTGTGTTGGGGACACAAGAGACTCTTTGTTATTTGGTTGCAGGGTTGCTTGAGAGAGACCATCTTCATCCTATGCTTCCTAAGGATTGATAAACCTTAGGTCATCCGCTTGAGGGAAATTTGCTACTGTCCTACAAACCTCTGCACTTGGAGGCCCAACAACGTCTACAAGAAGAAGGTTGTGTAGTAGACATCAAGCTCTTTTCTGGCGCCGTTGCCAGGGAGGTTAGCGCTTGAAGGTATATCTTTAGATCTTGCAATCGAGTCTTTTAGTTTCTTGTTTTATCATTAGTTTAGTTTATAAAATAAAACTATAAAAAATGGAATTGAGTTTGTCTCATACGCTTCACCTTTTTAATATCTTTCGTAAGTATGATGGAAAGGAAAATTGTGCTCAAGTGCTAGAAGAAGAAATCTATAAAATGTTTGGCACTAAATCTTTGAATGATGAGCATGATTGCAATGTTGTTAGTACGGATTCTTTGGATATCCATGATACTAATGATGATTTCACTAGTTATGATGAAAATGTCTCCTATAAACATGTCAATTTTTGTGGAGTACATTGGGTTTGTAAGTACACACCAAATAGGGAAGATAGATATTGCAAGAGGCATAAGTACTTAGAAACTAAATTGTTGCAAGAAAGGCTAGATGAATGTGCTGAAAATTTAAATTATATTGGCCATACTTGTGAGCTTTGCAATGAACATGATCGTTTCAATACCCAATGCAAATTGTTTCATGATCGTATCGTGTCCAAAAATTGTGATGACTTGATTTCCCTTGCACATCATAATGAACTTAGTTTGCTTATGGGTTATGAAGAAATGAAACGTATAACTAATTATCTTCCGGAATTTTCCCGTTATGAACTTCTTGGATTTGATCTAGAGGAAATTTATATGTATTGTGCGGTGAATTGTATTGAAAATCCTTATATTGCCAATTACATAAAGAAAAGAAAACAAATAGAAGATGAAGAGAATGCTAACGAAAGGGAAGAGACTTCCCAATATTCTCCTATTATTTCTTATGATGAATCAGGTAACGAGGAGGAGCCTTCTATTAAACCAATCTCATTAATAAGGAGCTCCAAAAAGAGGATTGAACCCACACATGAGGTGAAGAAGAAGAAAAGAAAAAGGAAGAGAGGTAAAAAGGTATCTCTCCCAAATAAAGTTTCTCCTATTATTGTTGTGCCTCATGAAAATGAAGATGATACACTTGATGATGATATTATTATGCCTATTGCTTGTTGTGATGATTATGATTGGGAAGATAATGATACTTCTTATGATCTTGAAAATCTTTTTGGCACTTGCTTGGAAGAATATGATAATTGCTATACTATTGGTGCTATCCATACTATTAATGATGAGAGTGATTATGCTTATAATATGAAAAGGCCCAAGCTTGGGGATGCTATGTTTGATGAAGATATTGTTTTTGAGAATATATTTGCTGCAATTAATGTTTGTCCCAAGCTTGGGGATGCTACGTTTAATGAAGATGATATTTTTAGTATCCCAAGTTTTGATATGCAAATTTATAATGATGATAGCATGCCTCCTACTTATGATAATTATTGTGATGATACATATGCTATAAAAAGTAGTGATTATATTTATAAAACTTGTCATGATTATGATTACCCCTTTTTGAACATTACTCTTTGAATGTGGAAACAATTTATAGTATTCGAGTCTCTTATGATACTCCCACTATTAAGAATGAGAAGAATTTTTGCTTATGTGGAGAGTAATAAATTTTCTATGCTTGTAGATCATGAAAAGAATGCTTTAGGTTCTGGTTATATTGTTGAATTCATTCATGATGCTACTGAAAATTATTATGAGGGAGGAACATATGCTTGTAGGAATTGCAATAATATCAAGTTTCCTCTCTATGTGCTTAAAATTTTGAAGTTGTGCTTGCTTTACCTTGCTATGCAAGTTGATTCTTGTTCCCACAAGTTGTTTGCTCACAAAATCCCTATGCATAGGAAGTATGTTAGACTTAAATTTGCTAGTCATATTCTTCATGATGCTCTCTTTATGTTACAATTCTTATCCTTTATGTGAGCATCATTGAAATCATCATGCCTAGCTAGGGGCGTTAAACGATAGCGCTTGTTGGGAGGCAACCCAATTTTATTTTAGTTCCTTGATTTTTGTTCCTGTTTAGTAATAAATAATTCATCTAGCTTCTGTTTAGATGTGGTTTTATGCTTTTAATTAGCGTTTGTGCCAAGTAGAACCTTTGGGAAGACTTGGGTGAAGTCTTTATGATCATGCTGTAAAAAACAGAAACTTTACCGCTCACGAGAATTGCTGCCATTTTTATTTGGAGAGTGATATTTAGTTAATTCTTTTTTCAGATGATTAATAGATAAATTACTCAGGTCCATCAATTTATTTGAGAATTTTATGAGTTCCATAAGTATACGTTTGATCCAGATTACTACAGACTGTTCTGTTTTTGACAGATTCTGTGTTTCGTGTGTTGTTTACTTATTTTGATGAATCTATGGCTAGTAAAATAGTTTATAAACCATAGATAAGTTGTAATACAGTAGGTTTAACACCAATATAAATAAATAATGAGTTCATTACAGTACCTTGAAGTGGTGATTTATTTTCTTATACTAATAGAGCTTACGAGTTTTCTGTTAAGTTTTGTGTTGTGAAGTTTTCAAGTTTTGGGTAAGGATTCGATGGACTATGGAATAAGGTGTGGAAAGAGCCTAAGCTTGGGGATTCCCAAGGAACCCCAATATAATATTCAAGTATAGCCAAGAGCCTAAGCTTGGGGATGCCCCGGAAGGCATCCCCTCTTTCGTCTTCGTTCATCGGTTACTTTACTTGGAGCTATATTTTTATTCACCACATGATATGTGTTCTGCTTGGAGCGTCAATTTATTTTGTTAATATTTGCTTACTGTTATTTAGAACAATGTTTTGAATCTTTTATTTCAATAAAAGTGGCATTAATAGTCTTTACTATGCCTATGTTACAAGTCTTCATATTGCTGTTTGAAAACAGAAAGTTTACCGCTGTTGCAATAATTCCCTAGAAAAGTCAGAATGTGATAAAATGTTAAAACCTTTTGCATATTAAGCTCTGATAAATTTACTACAGTGGGAATTTTCTTTCATAATTTTTGGAGCTAGGGAAGTATGGATGTTGCTGCATTCTTTACAGACTATCCTGTTTAGGCAGATTGCTGTTATGTTTGCATTGTTTGCATATGTTTGCTTCTTTAATGATTCTATTTGAGGATAGGACTATTAAATATGCAGAGGCATTTAGTATGCAATGTTGAATAATAATTTTAGTGATTTGCTACAGTAGAGTATGATAAGGTTTTGTCAATGGTTTATACTAACTTATCTCACGAGTCCTTGTTGAGTTTTGTGTGGATGAAGCTTTTGAGATTTAGGGAGACCGTGATATGAGAGGAATTAAGGAGACACAAAAGCTCAAGCTTGGGGATGCCCAAGGCACCCCAAGATAATATTTCAAGAAGTCTCAAGCGTCTAATCTTGGTGATGCCCCGGTTGGCATCCCACCTTTCTTCTTCAACAACTATCGGTTAGTACCGGTTGATCCTAAGTTTTTGCTTCTTCACATGATGTTTGCCATTCTTAGAATGTCATTTTATTTAGTTTTTCTTGATGTTTGAATAAAATACCAAGATCTTAAATTATTAAATGTTAGAGAGTCTTCACATAGTTGCATAATTATTTGACTACTCATTGATCCTCACTTATATCTTTCGGAGCAGTTTGTCGTTTGCTTTAGTGCTTCACTTATATCTTTTAGAGCATGGTGGTAGTTTTATTTTGAAGAAATAGATGAACTCTCATGCTTCACTTAGATTATTTTGAGAGTCTTAAATAGAATTGTAATTTTATTAAAATCCTAATATGCTAGGTATTCAAGAATAATAAAATTCTCTTATGAGTGTGTTGAATACTAAGAGAAGTTTGATACTTGATGATTGTTTTGAGATATGAGGATGGTAATATTATAGTCATGCTAGTTGAGTAGTTGTGAATTTGAGAAATACTTGTGTTGAAGTTTGTGATTCCCGTAGCATGCACGTATGGTGAACCGTTATGTGATGAAGTCGGAGCATGATTTATTTATTGATTGTCCTCCTTATGAGTGGTGGTCGGGGACGAGCGATGGTCTTTTCCTACCAATCTATCCCCTTAGGAGCATGCGCATAGTACTTTGTTTCGATAACAAATAGATTTTTGCAATAAGTATGTGAGTTCTTTATGACTAATGTTGAGTCCATGGATTATACGCACTCTCACCCTTCCACCTTTGCTAGACTCTCTAATACCGCGCACCTTTTGCCGGTATCATACACCCACCATATACCTTCCTCAAAACAGCCACCATACCTACCTATCATGGCATTTCCATAGACATTCCGAGATATATTGCCATGCAACTTTCCACCATTCCGTTATTATGACACGCTTCATCATTGTCATATTGCTTTGCATGATCATGTAGTTGACATTGTATTTGTGGCAAAGCCACCGTTCATAATTCTTTCATACATGTCACTCATGCATCATTGCACATCCTGGTACACTGCCGGAGGCATTCATATAGAGTCATATCTTGTTCTAAGTATCGAGTTGTAATTCTTGAGTTGTAAGTAAATAAAAGTGTGATGATCATCATTATTAGAGCATTCTCCCGGTGAGGAAAGGATGATGGAGACTACCCACAAGTCGGGATGAGACTCCGGACGAAAAAAAAGAGAAAGGCCCAAATAAAAAAAATAAAAAAATGAGAGAAAAAGAGAGAAGGGGCAATGCTACTATCCTTTTACCACACTTGTGCTTCAAAGTAGCACCATGATCTTCATGATAGAGAGTCTCCTATGTTGTCACTTTCATATACTAGTGGGAATCTTTCATTATAGAACTTGGCTTGTATATTCCAATGATGGGCTTCCTCAAAATGCCCTAGGTCTTCATGAGCAAGCAAGTTGGATGCACACCCACTAGTTTCTTTTGTTGAGCTTTCATACATTTATAGCTCTAGTGCATCCGTTGCATGGCAATCCCTACTCACTCACATTGATATCTATTGATGGGAATCTCCATAGCCCGTTGATACGCCTAGTTGATGTGAGACTGTCTTCTCCCTTTTTGTCTTCTCCACAACCACCATTCTATTCCACCTATAGTTCTATATCCATGGCTCACGCTCATATATTGCGTGAAGATTGAAAAAGTTTGAGAACATCAAAAGTATGAAACAATTGCTGGCTTGTCATCGGGGTTGTGCATGATTTAAATATTTTGTGTGGTGAAGATGGAGCATAGCCAGACTATATGATTTTGTAGGGATAGCTCTCTTTGGCCATGTTATTTTGAGAACACATGATTATTTTGTTAGTATGCTTGAAGTATTATTATTTTTATGTCAATATGAACTTTTGTCTTGAATCTTTCGAATCTGAATATTCATATCACAAGTAAGAAGAATTACATTGAAATTATGCCAACTAGCATTCCACATCAAAAATTATCTTTTTTATCATTTACCTACTCGAGGACAAGCATGAATTAAGCTTGGGGATGCTTGATACGTCTCCAACGTATCTATAATTTTTGATTGCTCCATGCTATATTATCTACTATTTTGGGCAATATTGGGCTTTATTTTCCACTTTTATATTATTTTTGGGACTAACCTATTAACTGGAGGCCCAGCCCAGATTTGTTGTTTTATGCCTATTTCAGTGTTTCGAAGAAAAGGAATATCAAAAGGAGTCGAAACGGAACGAAATCAACTGGAGAAGTTATTTTTGGAACGAAAGCCACTGGATAGACTTGGACTCCACGTCAGGAGATACGGGAGGTGCTCACGAGAGTGGGGGGTGCCCCCCCCCCCACCCTAGGGTGCGCCCCCTGCCTCGTGGGGCCCCCGTAGCTCCTCCGACGTACTTCCTGCACCCATATATATCGTCGTACCCTAAAACTTCCAGAGAGGACAATAGATCGGGAGTTATGCCGCCAGAAGCCTCTGTAGCCATCGAAAGCCAATCTAGACCCGTTCCGGCACCCTTCCGAAGGGGGAATCCTTCTCCGGTGGCCATCTTCATCATCCCAGTGCTCTCCATGACGATGAGGGAGTAGTTCTCCCTCGAGGCTGAGGGTATGTACCAGTAGCTATGTGTTTGATCTCTCTCTCTCGTGTTCTTGATTTGGCACAATCTTGATGTATCGCGAGCTTTGCTATTATAGTTGGATCTTATGTTTCTCCTCCCCCTCTTCTATCTTGTAATGAATCGAGTTTCCCCTTTGAAGTAATCTTATCGGATTGAGTCTTTAAAGATTTGAGAACACTTGATGTATGTCTTGCCGTGGATATCTGTGGTGACAATGGGATATCACATGATTCACTTGATGTATGTTTTGGTGATCAACTTGCGGGTTCCGCCCATGAACCTATGCATAGGGGTTGGCACACGTTTTCGTCGTGATTCTCCGATAGAAACTTTGGGGCACTCTTTGAGGTCCTTTGTGTTGGTTGAATAGATGAATCTGAGATTGTGTGATGCATATCGTATAATCATGCCCACGGATACTTGAGGTGACATTGGAGTATCTAGGTGACATTAGGGTTTTGGTTGATTTGTGTCTTAAGGTGTTATTCTAGTACGAACTCTAGGGCTGTTTGTGACACTTATTGGAATAGCCCACCGGATTGATTGGAAATAATAACTTTGAGGTGGTTTCATACCCTACCATAATCTCTTCGTTCGTTCTCCGCTATTAGTGACTTTGGAGTGACTCTTTGTTGCATGTTGAGGGATAATTATGTGATCCAATTATGTTAGTATTGTTGAGGGAACTTGCACTAGCGAAAGTATGAACCCTAGGCCTTGTTTCAACGCATTGCAATACCGTTTACACTCACTTTTATCATTAGTTACCTTGCTGTTTTTATATTTTCAGATTACAAAAACTATTATCTACTATCCATATTGCACTTGTATCACCATCTCTTCGTCGAACTAGTGCACCTATACAATTTACCATTGTATTGGGTGTGTTGGGGACAAAAGAGACTCTTTGTTATTTGGTTGCAGGGTTGCTTGAGAGAGACCATCTTCATCCTACGGATTGATAAACCTTAGGTCATCCACTTGAGGGAAATTTGCTACTGTCCTACAAACCTCTGCACTTGGAGGCCCAACAACGTCTACAAGAAGAAGGTTGTGTAGTAGACATCAGGCATGCATTCATAGCTTAGGATGCCATTCGTTCCAACATGAGGGGGGTGGGGGCAAGCAATAATGTGCGCTTTGTGAGATAGTTGCCACATCGAAGTTGCATTTGCTGTTTGAAAATCAAACCACCATTTTCATACATAAAGTTGGTCCACATGCAAGTGTGTTCGTGTTCTCACCCTCTCCCGCGTCATTTCTCGCCAAATTTATGAACATTAGACAAGTCGGATGACGCAATAGACACGGTTCACTCAAACTAACCGTGTGCATTGGGCTCCACGAGGCTTCCCCTCTCGAAAATATCTACCCACCTGCAGCTTTTTTCTGTTTGGTAACACACGGTTATTGTGTTTCGACCGTTTGTGCTGTTTCTTGTTCCCAGTCCTGCCTGCATCCCTCGAAAATATCTGCCCGACTCAAGGGTTTTTCTATTTCATAACGCACGGTTGTTATCCCCGGACCGTGTGCGATGCACCATCATTTAATTTTTCAATAGCCCTGGCATTTTACTCACGCGTAGTTAAATTTTCAGTACCCGCATCATTTCCTAAAACACCCCCGCCCCCCTCCACACACACACACACCAAAAACTCCTCGGGCGTGTGCGCACACACACACCCTCCCTCGCTCGAAACCTTAGCAAGGTCCCCGCCGTCGCCACCGCAAGGCCTCCCTTGTCAACATCTGCCGGTTTACCCATGCAGCTTACCCACCGATCTCCATACCCTGGCCGCCCTGAGTTTCTTAGATGGCGCCTGCCAAATGCCCCCCTTCCCACAGATCCCCGTCCCCATCCCCCACTCCAGAGCGTTGCAGCCTAATCCCAGCTACGCTTCCCGTGTAGCTCGAGGAGCGACCGGCCCAAAAGAGGTGTATTGCGGTCTCTTCGCCCGACGTCTCCGAGGAAGCTGACGACCATTACTGGCGGCAGGCACTCAAGCAGCGGGCTAGAGTATGCGGGCATGTCTCTGCCACCGACTATGACACCGAGGTCATCGACAGCGACGTCCTGAGGCGGGCTATGTCACAGGTTAAGTGTCCCACCCCCAACCCCTCGGGTTCAACCAACGCCGATCTCATCCATGGCCCCACCGCTGATCTCCTCTGGCTCGTTGTCAACAATTTGCCATCCTACATCGCCATCGAGCCCCTTTTGGTATTTATGAAGGACATGTTTTGCAACGCTGGCTTGGGATCCACAACTTCCAAGTCAGACCTCATCGACGGCGACCACGAGGAGGGCACCCTCTCCGTCTCTTCCAAGGGGAAAGATCCCATCTGCTCTTCCAAGGGGAAAGCGCCCATCTATGACATCAGGGAGGGCACCCTATAGCCGTGCTCTTCCAAGGGGAAGGAGCCCATCTGCGACAACATGGAGCGCATCCAGGGTCTGTGCTCTTCCCACGGGAACGAGCCAATCTGTGACAAGTGAGGAAACCCATTATTTGTTTTGCCGTGCATCTTCATAGGGGGAAACCCATGATTTGTTTTGTTGAGTCCCTTTTGTAGTGTAGTGAGAATATGTCCAGTTTTAACTGCTATATCTGGTTGTTTGCAGTATGCCTTGTTTATTTTAGTTGTTCACAATGTGATGCTCTATATGTGCAATTATTTACCGTGGAGTACATTTCATCAATCCAGTTTTAAACATACCGATAGGAATGCATATATTTGCTTGTTGTTAAGCCTGTTATAGCTAGCATATACCTCTTTTAAAGTTTTTTGATTGTTTGGTTGTTTGTATTTAGCATATGTCCAGTTTCAAATGCTATCTTTGGTTGTTCGTAGTATGCCTTGTTTATTCTAGTTATTCACAATGTGATGTTCTATATGTGCAAGTATTAACTATGCAGTTCAATTTCATCACTACCAGTTTCAACAATACCACTATGAATGACTACATTTGGTTGCTGCATCTTGTAGTTAACACGCCTTTCCATCTTTATTTAACAATAACCAGTGTACTTAGACCGACACAATACCAGTTTCAATGACTATGTTTGCTTGTTGTTAAATGTTAGGCATGTTGCAGTTAACACACCTTTCCACTTGTTTTGCTTTACTAGCATGCTTAAACCTACACACCGAAGCTATCTTTTGGAGATTATTTTGTCTGCCATGGATACTTTTGGTTGATGTTTAGCCCGTTGTGCTTAACATGCTTCTCGATGTACCTACACAGGACAATTTTGGGAACGACTGTTGTTTTCCATCGAGGTTAGTTTCATCCCATGGAATATATATATGTTCACTATTCAGGATATCGGTAGCTGGTACCATATAGGCGGGGGGCTGATAAGGGACTAATCGGTGAATCGGACTTTTAACTAAATATATTTGTAAACCATTTATCGTTAGGTTAACTAGGGCCATATGTAATATATCTAAGGCTACATAGCAACATGCACTGTACTTAATATCTAAATATGCAATCCTAGGCTACATAGCAACAAGGAAGAGTGTTACATTAATGTTCTGATGATGTCTAGATATACGTAGAAGAGCAGCAGCAGCAACATCAACAACACATCCCTATTTGGATACTCAACATAGCTAGAGGTTAGAGTTAGTTTCTAGCTCATGACTAATCCTGAACTAACTCCATCCAAGGAGTTGTTTGGATGGCACGGTTAGATTGACAATAAATGCACTAGGAGAACTAGCTCCAATTAACACCTCTTGGGTTGGATAGTTTTTTGCGTGGGTTATAGATACAACTAGCTCAAACTAGCCCTCATGATTAGATATACTTTAGGGCTATTTGAGCCCGAACTAGCTCAAACTAACTGTAACCATGTATGCAGCAGCAGTTAATCAGCCGATAATTTGTAAGAATACACTAAACTCCTTCCGGCCCATCATATAATATGTTAATTCATCTAATATGTGAGTATATTGGATGTTATAAGATACTATAAAAGAGTGTTGTAATACATCATTGTGCAATTGCTATTTAGCTTCTAATATTAACTTGGTGCTTTTAGATACATATGTCATTGGTAAAGATCTGCCTTCAAACCTTTCTGCGTATGGGGCAATGACATATCGGTGAACCAGCATCAAGTGAGGAAGCTAATAAAGATTGTTAGTAAAATGGGTCCAAAGATGGCAATTAAACTATTTGTTTACACTTTATCCAAGACAACAGGAAACTGCGGGACGGTAAGTAAGAACTCAGAAGCCTTCTTTTTACTGCCCATAATGAGTTGTGTTAGATGACAATGTCTGAATCTTTTTCATTTGCAGTGGTTGACAAAGTAGTTTACTCAAGATTACCTCTCAAACTACATGATTGGTGGGCATGCAAAGGTTAAAGTATTTCTACCAGAACACGATGATTATCTAGATGTTTTCATGAAGACTGTGAAGGATGGGCGGTCGGCCATCACAATGGGGTTGGACTGGAGTCGTGCATGCCTTCTCCATGGAGGAGGGTACAATATGGGCATTCCGCTTCACCTTGTTCAGCAACCAGAATGTATTTCGCCTCTTTCTTTACCATCTTTAATAGTACAAGTATACAATTGTGGTTCATCATTCTTTATTTGGTTCTTATGTAATTCTTGAACATATGTACCTATGAATCGAATAATGCATTGGTTGTTTGAAACTGATGGATATGAATAAAGTTGTAGCATAGATTCAAATTCAAATTCAAATCCGGTACAATTTGAAATAGCAGCAATTAAATTACGGTGAAAGTATGCTCTCCAGGTCGTTACTGCACACATGGTTGGTAAAACACAAACGTTTGTGATATACTCCAAAATCTGAGACGGTTCACAGAGAGGAAACGTGTGCAAGCATGCACACAATTGCCGTTTGCAAAGCATGTGCGAGGTCAGACAATATCACAAACGGTGCGGGCAAACTAAATGTTTGTGTTAGTTGCCTTATCGTACACAATTTGTAACCATGAACTATTTCTGATGAAGTATGCATCGTAAACATTGCATCATAGAGTAGCGTGTGCGATAGTTGTCATGTACGACGATGTTACGACGGTCTGACGTTTCATAAACCTGTACGACACTCGTACGACGATTAGCTAATCTTCTTAATTGGTTATCGCATACGGTTTGGGAAAAGCGAATGTGTGTGATTGTATGCTTATCATACACATTCTATAATAGTGAACCGTTTGTGATGGGCCGCGCATCGTAAGTGTAGCACCATAGAATACTGACTGTGATGGCAATGCGAGCACAAACGAGTAGGAGCACTCTAGGGTACCTATCCACGATGGTTTCTGGGTCGTGTGGGAAGGACCCCCCCTATCGCGCCATCACTCACTAGGTGACAGTTCCAAATATTGTCGCGGAAAGGGGTTAAAACCATTTGTATAGCACCGACGCGCACCAGTGAACCCCTTTAATATGTTGGTTTGCGAGCATTTGTTATTTGTGTGCAGGTGTCGTTTACGTATTGTTGCTTGGTTCTCCTACTGGTTCGATAACCTTGGTCTCATCACTGAGGGAAATACCTAACGTCATTGTGCTGCATCATCCCTTCCTCTTTGGGTAAATATCGACGTAGCTTCAAGCCGCATCAACGTGCTGGAGCACGCGCTCGTCCTCCTCTTCGTACGCTGCGTGCATAAACGTGGCTCCACCAGCTACTCGCGTGCTTCGTAGCGCGGCGGTTTCGCGAGGAGGGACTACAGATGACATGAGCGGGCGAGCCTTCGTCTTCATGCACAGGGATGGCGGGGACACGACGGTGATGGGCGAGAAATGGTTCGCCGGAGCAGGCAGGTGCCGGCACGCGCAAAGGCGGCGGCGACAAATTGATGAGTGCGCGTATGGGAGCTTAGTTTAGTTTTATATAGGGTTGGTCAAACTTAAAAGAACACCGTACTAGTACACGTAAACATTAGTCTGAGGCAATGCTTATATTAGTTACCACAGCAACCATACGAAATCCTGTGCAAGCGCGTGCACCGCGGCCGCGCGGTCGATCAAACGGTGTGTCATCGTGTCGTGCGCGAAGGACATCCACCGAACCTTTTTGTGTGTGTGAAAACAATCCCCGAATATTACTCAACTTTTTTTTCTGGAAAAGTTCTTCACGCTATAATATTTCCATATATTTGAATTTATCTTCAATTCGTGTTTATTTGGATTTTGACGTTTTAGGTGCACCCTAGTTTTTTTAATAGTGATTTTGTGTGTGTGACTGAGAGAGAACATGTGTATGTGTCCATATGTGTGTTCTGTCAGAAGGGCAATGTGGAGACTGTGTGCGTGTGATAGATACATAGAGAGGTGTGAATGTGCGAATGATCATGCATGAGTGATACATAGAGAGATGCTGATACGTTGTGTATACATGAGAGAACGGTCTTCTATTTATACTTGTGTGTGTCTGTGAGAGAGAGAGAGGAGCATCCGTAACACAACAACCATCTCTCTCGATTCGTCCATCCCTCGCACGATCACATGTAACACATGCATCAACGCACACATTTTGACACCCTCACCCTCACTCGGCCCCTGCCCACCTCAAGGCCCGCACATCCCTCTCTATCTCGCAGACACAATCTCTTCATGAAAACCCTATTTAGCATGTAGCTTTCCGTCACATACACACACATTCTCTCCATAGGTTTGATTTCTCTCAATGCCTGACACACACACACACACACACACTGCACACACACTCCTCCTCCCCCGAGGACACAATTTATCCCCATCCAAGGTTATATGGGGACCACTATCGCTTGTGCTTCTCTGCACCCCGGCATGCACACCACCTCAATCTTCAAAGAGGGCGTCGAGGAGATCGAAGACGACGACCACACTGCACTAGAGAATGTGGGGCCATTTGGAAGAAGGATGATGTGATGACGGCTGACTGACTCCTCCCCCGCCCTTCCTCTCCCACACAAAATTACCAATCCCTCTCTCTCTCGCACAAAATTATCAATCCCTCAATACACGAGATCCTTCCCCTCTCGTCCATGTTTTTTCAGCTCTCTCATCAAACCTATTGTCTCTTCTCCTTCCACGTCTACAAAATCCGGATGCACACACATCTCACGTATATTACATGTCTCCATATTTCTCACAGACCTAACTTCTTCCTCTCTCTTTCTCTATCTCTCTAATACGTCTCCAACGTGTCTGTAATTTTTGATAGTTCCATGCTATTATATTATCCATCTAGGATGTTTTATATGCATTTTTATGCTATTTTATATGATTTTTGGGACTAACCTATTAACGTAGAGTCTAGTGCCAGTTTCTGTTTTTCCTTGTTTTTGAGTATTGCAGAAAAGGAATATCAAACGGAGTCCAGTTGACCTAAAATTTACGGTGATTGTTTTTGGACCAGAAGAAGCCCACTGAGTACTAGAGATGGACTAGAAGAGTCCCAAGGCCACCACGAGGATGGAGGGCGTGCCCTACCCCCTTGGCACACCCCCTACCTCGTGGCCGCCTCGTGGACCCCCTGACTTCTTCCCGACGCCAATGCCTCCTATATATCCCCAAACTTCCAAAAAGAAACCTAGATCGGGAGTTCCGCCGCCGCAAGCCTCCGTAGCCACTAAAAACCAATCTAGACCCGTTCTGGCACCCTGCCGGAGGGGGAATCCGTCTTCGGTGGCCATCTTCATCATCCCGGCGCTCTCCATGACGAGGAGGGAGTAGTTCACCCTCGGGGCTGAGGGTATGTACCAGTAGATATGTGTTTGATCTCTCTCTCTCTCTCTCTCTCGTGTTCTTGATTCGACACGATCTTGATGTATCGCGAGCTTTGCTATTGTAGTTGGATCTTATGATGTTTCTCCCCCTCTACTCTCTTGTAATGGATTGAGTTTTCCCATTGAAGTTATCTTATCGGATTGAGTCTTTAAGGATTTCAGAACACTTGATGTATGTCTTGCATGTGCTTATCGGTGGTGATAATGGGATATTCACGTGATCTACTTGATGTATGTTTTGGTGATCAACTTGCGAGTTCCGTGACCCTGTGAACTTATGCATAGGGGTTGGCACACGTTTTCGTCTTGACTCTCCGGTAGAAACTTTGGGGAAATATTTGAAGTTCTTTGTGTTGGTTGAATAGATGAATTTGAGATTGTGTGACGCATATCGTATAATCATACCCACAGATACTTGAGGTGACATTGGAGTATCTAGGTGACATTAGGGTTTTGGTTGATTTCACTACAAAAAAAATACACTTCCATGATGATACGTGTTTGTCACAGTAGGTCGCGTTTTTTGTCATGCATGTACATCCATGACAAATTTATAACAGAATCAAGATAGTCATACCTGTGCTGTCGTAGAAGTGTTCCATGACATTACCAAAATTATCATCACGGAAGTGTCCACTTCCATGATGATAAATCGCGCGTCACAGAAATGCTTTCGTTAAGGGTGACCGACACATGGCATCCACCGTAATGGAACGCCGTTAAGCTATCGGGTCAGGTTTTGGATCCGATAACCCGTTATCAGCCCCGACCAATGGGGATTTTCCACGTGTAAAATTATCATTGGCTAGAGGAAACATGTGTCGGCTCATCGCTGGGACAGATGTCATCCACTCACTAGACAGAACGTGCCTATGATACGTCGACACATGGCACAGCCCAACAGTGGCCCATTCCTGTGAAAAGGCCGGCCCGTTTGACTTGGTCAAAAGCTGGCGGGCCAGCCCATGGAAAGCCTGTTAACGGCTTGTTCGCATATATCCCATTTACAGCCCGCTAACCCAAGGCCCGTTACACCCTATCCGAATTAGGCCCAGTAGCGTAATGTGGGCCATCCAATATGATTCCAGCCTGTTTTCACTTCTGGCCCATGTATAGCCCATGACGTCTTTCAGCCCATATGAGGCCCTTTGCAACTCTTGGCCCATTAGCAGCCCATGCTGAAACTGGCCCGTAATGAATAGTGTATTACTTTACACCCATTAACGGTCCGTGATGAAACTGGCCCGTAATGAATAGTGTATCACTTTATACCCATTAATGGCCCGTTATTCCATTGGGCCGTTTCCAGCCCAAGTTAACCTTCGGCCTTCTGAGGGCCCATTTATTCTTGGGCTCATTTGCAGCATTCGGTTACTTACGGCCCGTTACTGTCATTTTCTGCTTGTGGGCCAAATTCAGCCTGTCGTTACAGTCGGCCCGTTTGTGGACCGTTAGTCTATTGGGCCATTTTCATAGCATCACCAAATACGGCCTATTAACGGCCCGTTATAGTCAGCCCATAAAACGTACGATTTCCATTAAAGGCCCGTCTACGGCCCATTAAAGGCCCGTACAAGACCCATAAATGAGTCAGCGGCCCATGGATCCTACGAGACGTAGAAGGCCCATGGATCCTACGAGACGTAGAAGGCTCATGGATCCTACGAGACGTAGAAGGCCCATGGATCCTACGAGACGTACAAGTCCCATGGATCCTACGAGACGTAGAAGGCCAATGGATCCTACGAGACATAGAAAGCCCGTGGATCCTACGAGACGTAGAAGGCCCATGATCCGACGGCCCGTGAAGGGCCATGGTCGGGCGAGTTGTCCCCCGTTTGAACGATATAGCATATTCAAAGAATTATCCTACTCAATACTATCACCTCTAAAAATCATACACTATTCAACAAAGAGATCAAGGCATAGAAAGGTAGAATAATCCTACACTATACAATAAAGAAATTACAGCCGATTATACCCACTGGGCATTATGGTTCGGCACAGGTGATAATAAAGCATACACAAACAGCAAATTACATACACTGGGCAAATACAACTCATACATCATGGACGCGCATCAACTTAACTCCATTTGAACTATAATCTCTTCAGAAAATAGGATTGGCCGGATTCAGATAGAAAAAATTTTAGTCTACAAAATCTCCAATTCCTCCATGGTTACCTCAGTGTCTTGTTTCATTTTTTTGACTCCTGCATCTAATACCCGCATGTCCAGTCTCAACTTGTTGATTATACATTGACAATCATGTACACATTGTCTTGCCACCTCTAGTTGATGCTCGAGAACATCAGCACATTCCAATTCCAATCCATAATCACTCGGTAACGGCCATGCCACACTGCTCGCAGATCTTTGTGTTGATGTCACTTCATCCTGAAATGTTTCTGTAAGTACACATGACTAGGGCAAAAATATAGTTACAATAGTGAAGCGAACAAGACACTATTTTGTACTACATGGCAAAACAGGACTAACAATAATGTTACACATCACTTTAAAAAAATGTTACACATCATGAAGCATAAGCAGGTGATATTTTAAAAATTATAAAAAAGATAGTCTGTGCAGCCTGCATACAGAAATCCCTCTTAGCTCACCAGAGGAGCATGATGTTGGGGCCCAATCGAAAACACAGACAAGTTACAAATTTAGACAGCACGTTGCGTATAAGTAAGCAAGCAGTTGGCCATTCTGTGCCTCAATTAAAGTCTTAGGGAGCATAATGAACAGCAGAGGGTTTCATACAAACATACTACAGCAGGCAAAACTATGCAATCATTAGCGTAGTATAAACTAGATTGTGAGCCTCATGCAATAATAGTTGGTTAATAGACTTCAAAGCTTCAGGCACACTTCGGCAGAGTAATTAAATGGTAAGGCCTTTAATTATGTCAACTAATAGTGATACAAGTACCGAACATCAGGCATGATTATTTGGGCATCTCATTAACTGAGGACAAATAAAGCAATTGAAAAGAGAAAATTAACTATGCCTGAAACAAACAAGGAATTGAACTGTTGAGTTGCATACAGTGACTTACCTTAGCAGGTTGAAGAGGCTCAGCGCAGCTCCTACTTCTCTTGCAAGGCTCCTTCCTAACATCTTGTACTTGGAAATCCTCAATCTTATCTTCATTGCACCCCCTCTGCAAGGTGACACAAACTAGTTACTCGTCTCCTTGGAAGATAAATATGCATACTTTCCAGTCTGTGAACACAAAAGGATGAGATTATAACAAAACAACACCACATAATGAAACATGCCGCATCTCTTGCACTTGCACACAATGAAATGAGCATTTACTATGTCTGCACTATGTAAAAACTAGGCATACCTTCGAACTGGATCTCCAGGTACTCTTGGAGAGCCTACTGTAGTGTACAGCCAAACCTTTATGTCACCTATGAGTTAGACAAGGCCCCACTACAGCAGCCCTTAGTGTTTAAATCATTGACAAGCTCTGTTAGAGTGTTAGGTCAAGAACAACAAGTAATCAAAGCAAACAGTCCTAGTATGGCTGGCTGATGCAAACAAGCAATTGAACAGATGTGTGAGCAAATCTTACATATCAAGAAAAGAAGCAAAGAAGGAGGCTTAAAGACCATCACTTGACTGACCAGATTTAAGGGGCATTTAAACATCATGTGCAACGTATGAACTAACATAAACATTGCATATTCCAGATTCTACAATGGAATGCACATGTATTAGGTTATGCCATGTATGATGATGCCTAAATGTACAGATAGCAGGCAGGAGTGATTCATCATTGCACGCACAATTGAATTGCAGGTTAAGGGCCAGTTCGATTCCGCCTTTTCAGGGCATATTGTCAAAATAAGCCATAAAAGATGTAAAGAAGTCATTTTTGAGTTATGGGCTTGGGCTTAACTAATTTCGCTTTGGAGGGGGGTGTTTCGGGTAGAACCTCACTAAAAATTGAAGGGAAGGGGAATAGTGAAATGACTCTGTTGTCTGCCTATATTACACTCAAAATGCAACTGCTGACGCCCGTGTCACACCTGACCCTCAAGTAAAAACAAACACGCAAGCATTCATTGCCCTGCCCGCTTGCATCTCCTCTCCCCTTTCCCTCTACCTCGATCCCCTGCCTGCAGCACTAGGGTTCCTCCAGTGAGCCGTCGCCACTGGTCCCATCTGGCCTGGTCCTCGACGATGCTATGTCCAGCTAGGCTACATGACCGGCAGGTAGGGGCAAATCTCCCTGGCTGCTCCTCCCTCTGGCGCCGCCCCTCATTCTCATGGTCTCCAGCAGCTGCTCCACTGTGGTTCGTCCAACGCACTACTATGGCGGGCGCAGCACAACTACGGCTGATGCCACACTGCGGCAGAAGGCACCTTATTCCCCCTCCCCTCCTCCCAAGCCATGGCCTTGAGGTGTTGTTGAAGGATGAGCTCATCCAACAAGGTGAGGATCTCCTCTGATTTTTTGCCAAATTTTCATTCTGATCCACTATATGATGAATTGCTATGAGCTGCTTCTGCTGCTGCTATATGATGCATTGCTATGAGCTGCTCCTGCTGCTGCTATATGACGAATTGCTATGAGCTACTGCTGCTGTATGATGAGTTGCTATGAGTTGCTGCTGCTATATGATGAATTACTATGAGCCACTGATGCTGCTATATGATGAGTTGCTACAAGCTGCTCCTGCTGCTGCTATATGATGAATTGCTATGAGCTGCTCCTACTACTGCTATATGATGAATTGCTATGAGCTGCTCCTGCTGCTGCTATATGATGAATTGCTATGAGCTGCTGCTGGTATATGATGAATTGCAGACTGCTGTTGTTGTATGATGAGTTGCTATGAGCTGCTGCTGCTATATGATGCTTTCAGGTGGTGCTGCTATACGATAATAACCAGCCACTTGGACCATCGAATTTCAATAAATAATTGTTCTTCACTTAAATGTGGGTCATGCGTTCTTCGTTTAAATTAGGCAATGGGATCTCTATGGAAAACATTGACCAAAGTAGATTGTGCCAAGTAGATGGTATCTTTGTATTTGCATTTTGAGCAAATAGTGATGGTCTGTTTTCCTATCATATTAATTACTGCACTGGGTTCAATTTGTGATGTTTGCAAGTCAAATTAATTTCCATATGGGCAGCAAAATGAAAAAAATATAATGCAATCTAGACTTTCCACTGATCATACCAAAGATAAGCTGAAAACGCAATGAAAAGAACTGGTTGGCTTATTACATGGAGCTTATATTCACAGGTGCTTATTTTCTTAGGATAACTCGTAATAACTGTCCCTAAGAAACTTGGCTAATAGAACTGGCATACAAATAACATGTCACGATGATTGCAATGGAGGAGTGACGTACCATAGCACACTGTATAGGCTCACCGCTGCCTCTCCTTTTTTTGCGATGTTCCATGAAATTGCCACATACATCTTGTACTTTTTCATTGTGTAACCCTATCTGCAAGTTGACACGGCTAATTTCAGACATCTCTACATGATACTACATTGCATATCCCTTGCGCATATTTAAACCACCAATTAACGATTGTGTGCGTACCATAAACTAGCCATGACTCTGTATGCTGGACTAGCAGGCACTCTAAGGGAGCCTAATGTAGTGCACTGGAATTCCTACATGCCACCTACGATTTTGTGTAATGTACTGCCCCTGTTCCTAAATATATGTCTTTGTAGAGATTCCAGTATGGACCACATACAGATGTATATAGATGCATTTTCGAGTGTAGATTCACTCATTTTGCTCCGTATGTAGCCTATAGTGGAATCTCTAGAAAGACTTATATTTAGGAACGGAGGTACGAGGTAGTATCATGTATGACATCTACATATCTAATTTAGCAGCCAGTAGTAGAAATCATTGTCTGCACAAAGGGATTACTGGTCGAAAATCCTAGCAAAGCACGCTGGCAGGCACAGAACAATACAAGAGAGAGAGACGCGCTTACAAGATCATAGCAATGCCTCAGTCCAGGATCTTGGTTGGCCAAGCTGTTAGATCCAGAAGAAACATCGTCCTTGTAGTTTTTGCCAGCTGCATAACAGGTAACATCGACCGATTAGTATATTTGAAGTACATCGGGCAGGTGATGCTGGACGGGTTTAAAGGTGACAAGTACCTAGGCCGTGGCGGGTGCTTGGCATCTCTCCAGACGGTGGGAATCAGGTTAGAAACGTCGAGGGTGATGATGCTGCACTGGCTGTCGGGGTCCGGTAAGGAGATCTAGAACCGTCGAGTAGGGTGTTTGTGGAGCGGCTCCGGTAGGGTGGACTACGATGTGGGCGAAGCGGATCTGTGGCCGTGGACGAGGGCGTAGGTGAAGCTGCTCCGGTGGATGGGTTAAGGATGGTGTTGACGATGCGGATCTGCGGCCGTGGACGGGCCGTCAGAAGCTACTCCGGTGGTTGGGTTAAGGATGGTGTCGACGATGCGGATCTGCGGCCGTGGACGGGGCGTCAGAAGCTGCTCCAGTGGTTGGGTTAAGGGTGGTGTCGACGATGCGGATCTGCAGCCGTGGACCGGGCATCAGAAGCTGCTCCGGTAGGTTAGATGAGGGTGCGAGGAAGCGGGTCTGAGGCCGTGGACTTGTGAGTTGGCAAAGCGGCCCCGGCAGGGTTGAGAATGGTATAGGCGAAGCTACTTCGGTAGGGTTGACGATGGTGTCGGCGAAGCGGCTCTAGTAGGGTTGAGGAAGGTGTCGGCAAAGAGGATCAGAGGCCATCGACGGGGGCGTCGGTGGGGCGGCTCCTGGGGGTGTGGATGAAGCGTCTCCGGTGGGGAGTATGAATGAGCCGCTGCAGATGCGCGGCGGTTGATGAGAGTACCGGCGAAGCAGATCCGGCGCCGTGGACAAGACCGACACTGAATGGGCTGTGGTACAGTGGTGGATGAGCAGTCTACTTGTTTTTAGGGGAGGTGGGAGGGGTAGATGCGGCCGCAGAAGCAGATCCGGCGAGGTGGACGCCGCTGGCAGTGAATGGGCTATGGTACGCTGGTGGATGAGCAGTCTAGGGTTTTGAGAGGGGAGGGGAGAAAGGGCGATGAAGTACGGACGGCGTGATGTAGGATGCTCTGGTGCTGTGGAGTTAGTCGTTTTTGCGGGAGGGGGAGAGGAAATGGGGGTGCCGTGTAGTGGGGGAACTGGAAGTTACCAAAGCAGCCCCGACCTATCATGTAGATGAGGGCGGTATTGTAACTGTTGGTCTCCGTGCACCAAGGACAAAAGGGGGATTTCGCATGCTAAAGACTAAGGTGGCGGAAATTTTAGAAGGAGGCGGGAGATTTTGCCGCCCGCGGGATCGTTCGTATCCAGTTTCAACTAATTTTGGACCGTGCTAGCGGGAAGGTCATGCTAGACTGTGTACACGGGGCACGCGTCAGCAGTTAATAACTGGTGTGAAGTCCACCCCAGAAAAAAAGACAATAACTCGGGATGATGCGCCGATAACTTGGACGTTCACACGGGCGCGGCCAATCGTACGGGTGTAGTGGCGCGTTCACAAAAAAGGGATCAAACGCTCAGCCTATGTATTTCTCGTGTAAATAGATAATTTAGTGCCATTGGTTATTTACTTTAAACATAATGCATTGACGTGTTAGTGTAGAGGCGCACAAAAAGAAATGGATATTGTAGTCAGCTACTTAAAAGTGTTACCTCATATGATTACATAGCCTCCATTTCATAAATTGCGTACCCGTTGAATTCATATATGAATATTACATATATTACTTCAAAATAGAAACTTAAATCATCCAAGACTAATGAATTTGAATGCAAGAGTAACAATGGTGCATGTACATGATAGCTACATTGGTTGTTTGAAGAAACATCACTGTAACTTTGGCATGCACAACTGAAAAGGTTTATTTAAATAGAAAAAATGTGATATGTGAGTGTCCAATCTTTATAGCGTTGAATCGATATTGTACCTTTGGCCACGATACGAAGTAGATATTGACTTATGTTCAAGCGATGCACGTCCACGATCGCTAGATAGTGATACGTGAATGAATTGTGCAATCTCTCTCACACGCATACATATCTCATTTCCCTGTGGGCATCGGAATCACACACGCGCACTTCGTGTATTTCTCTCCCTCCGTCAGGGTTAAATTCGTCTTTCTACCCCGTCCTACAAGTCTCTCACACAGAAACACACACGCTCTCTATGTCTAACACGCCCACCCCTTTAATTCCGCCCACCCACAGCCACTAATGTCTCAAAGTATAATAATGTCTCTCACACATATGCTATCTACCTATCCCTTAATATAGCTAGATATGTGTCACACAAACTCCTTCTCCCTACTAGCAAGATGCCCATGCGTTGCACGGAACATCAAGATGCATTTGTATGAGAAGTTTATCTTGTGGGAGAAAAGGATGAACGAGGGAATGCCTTATTTGCAAATGCGGAGAGGGGTGTGGGTATCTTTTTGCAAAATTGCCATAGTTTCCTTCCTGTCCGTCGGATATAAATCGGATGGCCTATATTGCAGGATGGCAGGAACACCATCATCACCAACTCTGTTTTTTATAAGAGTAGAGATATGTGAGTGTCACTGCCCCCCCCCACACACCCACACTTCCCAACACCGAAGGAGTAGGGTGACACCTCGATCTTGATACTAATCTATCGACTGGCTTCTCTCTCAAACATACACACACACACTACCCGGCACCGAAGGAGTAGGGTGGCACATCGATCTTGATAATAATCTATCTACTCCTCTTTCAAACACACACACACACACTCGCTAGTTGTGCCTCTGTGCCTACCGCGCACACTCTCGATACGTCTTTCTCTCCCTCCCCCCAACAATGACAGCAGAAGGGTGACAACTCGATCTGATCATAATCTGTCAATTGGTTTCTCTCTCAAACATTGTGTCTCGGTGCCTCGCTCGGTAGCCCCCTCGATATGTAGACTTCTCGCGCGCGCACAGCTGTAGTGACGATGACGCTGAACCCAGTGTGCCTTGTTTTTACCGGCCTCATGTGATAGTTTTCACCCTGTTTTCTGTTAATTAACAAGGCAACCTTTTCTTTGTTACTACTAGTGAATCTGAAATCATTCGGGGCAGACATAAAATATATCACTTCAACCCAATTATCGCAGCAACTATTTTAAAAGAAATTAGCTAGCTGCCCGTGCGTTGCACGGAACATCAAGATGCATTTGTATGAGTAGTTTATCTTGTGAGAGAAAAGGTTGAACGAGGGAAGGCCTTATTTGCGAACGTGGAGAGACGTGTGGGTATATTTTTGCAAAATTGCCATAGTTTCTTTCCTATCCGTTAGATATAAATCCGACGGCCTATATTGCAGGATGGCACGCACACCATCATCACCAACTCTGTTTTCTACTCCCTCCGTCCGAAAATACTTGTCATCAAAATGGATAAAAAGAGATGTATCTAAAACTAAAATACGTCTAGATACATTTCCTTTTATCCATTTTGATGACAAGTATTTCCGGACGGAGGGAGTATTTGTCTTTTTAGAGATTTCAACAAGTGACTATGACCGGACCTTACCAACATACTCAAAAAAGTAGTCCATAATTTTGATGTTACCCTCTTTTCTTGGCGGTGCAGTGCCATCTGGATACCTCATAAATAAATCAAGGACAAATCTGACCCCTTCCTGAAAAGACATACGGAGCAAAATGAGTGAATCTACACTCTAAAATATGTCTACATACACATCCGTATGTGGTAGTCCATTTGAAATCTGAAAAAGACAAATATTTAGGAACGAATGGAGTATATATAAGAGTAGACATGGAGATATATCTCCAGCATGGTCTACAACAAAAATGTGCTGGGCTGGTTAGCGCCGGATGCTCGCAACGCGATGACATGAGTTCGAATTCTGTCTTTTAACTTTATATTTTTATATTATATATTACTCTACTTATTTAATATATACTTCTTTCGCTACTGTACTGACAGTGGAACCCACAGAGTACTTAGAATACAAGATTAAGGATGGACTTGTTTCTTTTTAACTTTCTGTACGAAGCTGTAGCCACCCTGCAAGTCACGTGTACACTGTACATGCAATTAACTTTTTATAGAGGGACAATCATACAGGCAATTAACTCAAATGGATTGGATGTCACTCTATTATTTCCAGCATAAAGAGCATCTCCAATGGCAGCTGGCAATTTTCCTCCCGCTTCCTTAAGCGGAGGACGACATCAAACGACAGCGGCATACATTTTTACAACTCTAACCAACCAGATGAAATTCGTGCAAACACGGACTGATTTCATATAAGCATGAAGGATTTCGTATAAAAAAAGCCAAATCTTCATATAAACATGATGGATTTCATTACATTTACATGAACTAAGAGGTGCCAATCCGGCTCTCTTGTATAATTAATACTCCCTCCGTCCAGAAATACTTGTCCTAGAAATGGATGTATCTAGACATATTTTAGTTCTAAATGGCCGCCCGCGGATCCCTTTGTCTTCCTCATGTCCGTCAGACACTTGCGGGGTCGACGAAGGTCCTCGGAAGAGACGAAGCAGCAAAGAAACCACCTGAATCCACGGTCGTCGCCTCGGCGGTGGCCTTCATGGTTCCCATGTGGTGGCGGCCTCCTGTGTTCTACTTCTCCTCGATGATGGCGGCGGACACGGAGAAGCTGGCCACCGACTCATCGCTCTCCACGCACTCGACTTCTGTCTCTGCCTGCATGGCGCTGCCGCAGGCACGGGAGGCGCGCCCACCGTAGACACTGGTGCCGCGGTACGACGCGGTAGCGACGGCGCCCATACCGGCATGCTCGCCGCCGTGCCGCCGTGGAGCAACTCGCCACTCCTCATCGAGCTGAACTGGAGCGGCGAGTTGCTAAACCACACGCCTGCTTGGGGCAGCAACTGGCTCCGTCGGGCCAAGTGAGGTTGGTGAAGCACCGAGCGGCCTCGCCCGTATCCAGAGGGCTCGGCGGGCCACCCAGCTGGGTAATATGCTGGAGAACGGCTCATCGGAAGCCATCGGAAGAGTGGAGAAAATGGTGAAGGAGGAGATGGGGGAGCGGCGGAGGGGTGCGATTCTTGCCCGCTGTCTGTCTGGCCTCGTGTAAATAGAGGGCAGACGGTAGGAGCTTGGCCGGCGTCTGGCCTCGTTTAAACTGAGGGCGGACGGGAGGAGCTCGGCCAGTGTTGCGTTTAATTCTGGCCCGCTCATGAACGGACATGTGGTCGGAGTAGGATTCTTGGTTTGCATGCGGGTTTAACGGAGGGGTTTAATGGAGGCGTCGGGCATGCAGCGGGCGGCGCAGAACTATTCGATTTGACAGCAGTAATGAGCCGTCAAATCACAAAGGCCCTTGCCTCTCATGAAACTGACCAAGCTAGACTGCTCCGCCCTCTAGCCTTTTAAAAAATGTATATACTCCACTTTTGTACAGTAGTAGTATCGATGGATTGCGCCATGGAGCAAAACTTGAAATTAAAAAAAAGGTGGTACATATAGAGAGCGCTCGTCGCCAAATTATGCATATAGTACTATTAAAAAGTCTCGTCACAATAATGGTGTCCAGCACAAGTGCACAACCCACCCCTCAAATAAAACTAAGCACCATGGAATTCTTTGACAAAACTAAGCACCGTGAAATTCTTTGACGACTAAACTGTTGGCTATATGATGTTGGCCATATATACTGTATGTATATAATGTGAAGAAACGAGTGGTAGTACTATACCAACTAAAAGATGAAATGTAAGAAATACTAGTATGTACGTACTAAAGAGTTAAAGTAACAAGAAGAAACATAACATAGTTCTGCTGGGGGCTCAGCACAACACACCCCTCAAATTAAATTAAGCACACCTGAAATTAAACTTTGCAACTATTCCGGTAGACACTGCATTAGAACCACCATGAGCAACGACACTGCCACCTTACTCGGAGTCCTCATCCACGTCCTCGACTTCGTCCTTGTCCCTCTTCCTCTTGGCCGATACTTCTTTGCTTGAACCGCACACTTGGTTGTTGCTCTTCATCCAACCCTTGTAGATATTGAAGCAAAGGTAGCCATCCATTGCAGCATAGTGGATGTGGTCTATATCTAGTACATTCCACTGCCAGGATTAGCATTAAAGGCTGACGTGAGGACAATAGACGATTCTTATGGAGGTCGAAGGTGTTGCCTACAACGAGGCCTATCCGACGCAGGACTTCTTTGTCGTTACCAAAGTCTACAGTAATGAATTTGACTAGGTTGCTCTCGAGGAAGTCCTTAAAATCCTAGCACTCGACGTCGGCATGGCATATGTGGTAGACCAAGCATAAGTCATGCACGCAAACCTGGATCACGGCGGGCTTCTTCCTCTCTTCGTCCTTTAGATCCTTCTCTCATCCTAGGACTGTGGTGTACTCAACATCTAGCCTAGTGACCCACTCATCATTTGAGTCTTCGAACATGCGTCTGAAGCGAGAAAGGCATCCTTTCACTGTCGCGGAAGAACGGGTGTAGATGACGTCGAACTCATCGCTGGTGATGGTTCTAACCTTGTACTCATCGCCAATCGGGGAGATTTGGGACGCCATGGATTTGGGAGGAGGGTTAGGATTAGTGGAACTGCCGTAATGTGAATGGACGGGACGACTAGGAGCGAACCGCCGTAGTATTGAAGCGCCGCAGTTAAAATGATAATGGCAAGTCAAATCATGGGGCCCCACCTGTCCAGCAGTAACTCGCTGTCAAATCACACAGCCCTACGTTTGCAGCAGCCTACTCCCCTTATCTACTCATGTCTTTGTCGAACCGACTAGGCGGAACTGCCCCGCCTACTGCGCAGGAAAAGCCCGCGCCGTATACTCCCTCCGTCTAGGTGACCAAGGTGGAGAGGAAAACGAGAGAACTTAATGTTTAGTACTTCGTATTTGCTAAGGATGGTTGTAATGGTACTAGCCTTAGCAATTTTGATGAGGTGTCATAGAATTAAATGAAGAAAGAAAGAGAGAGAGTTGAGTACTATGTGTCATACATGGCAATAAATAAAGTACTACATGATACTAATATATGATACATGGCGCAGGAGTACTAAGTCTCATTCATCTTTTATAGCCATTGGATGTGATGCTATATAAGATGCGTGTGTGCTGACGTGGGTTGTATTTGTTCTTGTGCAACGAACTGACCACTGCATGTCACGTTTGATAGTCTCAAGTCATTAAAAGCATACAAGCCACACATCTCTTCTTGGTTGATTCCTCTATTTATGTCAAAAAATAAGAAACAATGTGAGAGTTAATGCACCACGCCTATGTGTTTACTATTTGGTTTTTGTAGGATGACTTAATACTCACCTAGACGGAGGGAGTATTCGATTTGACAGTGGGTGGCATAGTTCCCGATATGGCTTTAATGCAGACGAGGGAGGGACTAGCGGTTCCCGATATGTTGCACGGCCAATGCATCCTCATTCAATTAATGCATGAGGGAAGTAATGGGAGGAGGTCCGGGAAAAGAGGTTGCACGATGTGAATGCAACGCAGTTTGCCCTCATATAAAGGCGCCCCTCCATTCGAATGCATCTACCACATCGTACGCACCTAAGCATTTGCCTAAGCACCTACACTAAGCGCAAAAGAGCTCACTCCAGACCCATGGCGGCGATGCACGTGAGCGGCCAGCGGCTGCGCCAGATGGTCCACGACGCCGGACTACGGCATGGCGCCGAGGATCATCTCCAGATGGTGTTGGAGACCGGCTGGTGGATGGCCGCCGTCGATGCCAACTACGACTCTCAGTTGGACCAGATGATCGTTGCCACCAGCAACAAGTTCACCGTCCTCAAGAAGCTCGCGGACGACATCGTCGTGCTCCTCCAGCCAGCACGCCTGGGCTCCTCATTGCCTGCCACCCCAATCGGCCTCCATGGCCGGAACCTCTTTCAAGCACTGGTGGCCCTGAGACTGCCCACCGACGCCACGAAGAATGTCCACCTGGAGGTCGCGCTCGCCGCGAGGCGCCTCTCCCTGCAAGAATTCGTCGACCTACACATCCATGTGTATGAGCAAATCGTGTACATAGGTATCTACAAGGCCAGTGAGGATGATACGACGTTGGCCTTCCTCAACCGGCCGGAAGCCTTGGATGCCTTTGCTGAGAAGCACCTCGACCTCGCCATAAAAGCCGCCGCTCCTTAGCCGCCAGTCGGTGGCCCAGCGCACTAAGTTGAGGAGGAGGAGTGTCGGTGTCAAAACCGGCGGATCTCGGGTAGGGGGTCCGGAACTGTGCGTCTAAGGCGGATGGTAACAGGAGGCAAGGGACACGATGTTTTACCCAGGTTCGGGCCCTCTTGATGGAGGTAAAACCCTACGTCCTGCTTGATTTATTCTTGATGATATGAGTATTACAAGAGTTGATCTACCACGAGATCGGAGAGGCTAAACCCTAGAAGCTAGCCTATGGTATGATTGTCAGTTGTCCTACGGGCTAAAACCCTCCGGTTTATATAGACACCGGAGGGGGCTAGGGTTACACAAGGTCGGTTACAAAGGAGGAGATATACATATCTGTATTGCCTAGCTTGCCATCCACGCCAAGTAGAGTCCCATCCGGACACGGGACGAAGTCTTCAATCTTGTATCTTCATAGTCCAACAGTCTGGCCAAAGGATATAGTCCGGCTGTCCGGAGACCCCCTAATCCGGGACACCCTCAGTAGCCCCTGAACCAGGCTTCAATGACGATGAGTCCGGCGCGCAGTGTTGTCTTTGGCACTGTAAGGCGGGTTACTCCTCCGGATATACCACAGAAGAGTTCGAATAAAAGGATAGTGTCCGACCCTGCAAAATAAGTTCCACATACCACCGTAGAGAGAATAATATTTCCACAAATCTAATCTGCTGACACGTTTTGGCAACATGACATCATGCCATGGCTCGGCGATTATTCGAACCGTTTTTTCTTTAACTAGCCCCGCACATAACATGAGGCAGTTTTTTGACATGTCTTATCAAAGTAGAGATCGTTTTCCCCTTATTACGGGATTCTCATTAATACGAGCGTGGGTAACCCAACCGCGCCTAGGACTCCTAGATTTTAGGAAAGTCCCAAATGGCTACGGGGAGGACGCTTGATATTCACCCTTGAGGGAGTCCTGGATTAGGGGGTGTCCGGATAACCGGACTATAACCTTTGGCCGGACTCTTGGACTATGAAGATACAAGATTGAAGACTTCGTCCCGTGTCCGGATGGGACTTTCCTTGGCGTGGAAGGCAAGCTTGGCAATACGGATATGCAGATCTCCTCCCATTGTAACCGACTCTGTGTAACCCTACCCCTCTCCGGTGTCTATATAAACCGTAGGGTTTTAGTCCATAGGACGAACAACAATCATACCATAGGCTACCTTCTAGGGTTTAGCCTCTTTGATCTCGTGGTAGATCTACTCTTGTACTACCCATATCATCAATATTAATCAAGCAGCTTAGGGTTTTACCTCCATCGAGAGGGCCCGAACCTGGGTAAAAACATTGTGTCCCTTGTCTCCTGTTACCATCCACCTAGACGCACAGTTCGGGACCCCCTACCCGAGATCCGCCGGTTTTGACACCGACATTGGTGCTTTCATTGAGAGTTCCTCTGTCTCGTCACCTTTAGGCCCGATGGCTCCTCCGATCATCAACAACGATGCGGTCCAGGGTGAGACCTTTCTCCCCGGACAGATCTTCGTGTTCGGCGGCTAGGCACTGCGGGCTAATTCGCTTGGCCATCTGGAGCAGATTGAAAGCTACACCCCTGGCCGTTAGGTCAGATTTGGAAGTTTGAACTACACGGCTGACATCCACGGAGACTTGATCTTCGACGGATCCGAGCCACAACCAAGCGCGCCGCACTGTCACGATGGGCATGACTTAGCTTTACCGCCGAACAGTGCCCTGGAGGCCGCGCCCGCAACAGCTCCGACCCGGAGCCAACTGCGCCGATCAAGGCGGGTGGCTGGACACCGCCTCGGGGGCTGCAGTCTCAATGGCGATCGAGCCAAACACCTGCTTTATCCTCTGCGAAGCCCATGACTCTAAGGTGCCGGACCCTGCTCCGGACTCCGAATCCTCCGCGCCCTTGCCAATCGAATCCGATTGGGCGCCGATTATGGAATTCATCGCCGCAGATATCTTTCAGCACTCGCCCTTCGGCGACGTTCTGAATTCACTAAGGTCTCTCTCTTTGTCAGGAGAGCCCTGGCCGGATTATGGCCAACAGGATTGGATGCGGACAACGAAGAAATCCGACGCCCACCCACCACCCACTTCGTAGCCACTGTCGATGATTTAACTGACATGCTTGACTTCGACTCCGAAGACATCGACGGCATGGACGACGATGTAGGAGGCAAACAGGAACCAGCGCCCGCAGGGCACTAGACAGCCACCCCATCCTACGATGTATACATGGTGGACACACCCAAAGGAAACGACGAGGACGAACGGGACGACGCAACGAAGGGTCGTCCTCTGAAAAGTAGTCAAAGCGGCGGCGTAAGCGCCGCTCCAAGCCCCGCCTCGATAGATATAGCGGTCATACAGACCCAGCCACAGAGCAGGGTGAGCCGGCGAACGATCAACATGGCATCGAGCAACCGTCCGAACAAGGCAACTTGGATAAACAAACCGCACAACCTGTCCTCGGCGAAGATAACAGTCCGGACGACCTCATGCCGGACAAGTTCCTGGACCAGAAGAACCTCCACAAAAGGCTCGTCGCCACTGCGCGTAGCCTGAAAAAGCAGAAGCGGAAGCTCAAAACTGCGGAAGATGCACCCAGAATCAGGTGGAGCAAAGTACTCAACACCGCAGACAAATACGGCAACAGTCGCCACACAAAAAGCTACCCGAAGCGAAAGCTCCTGCCTAAATTTGATGAGGAGGCCTTAGAACCTCCGCAATCAACAAATAAGGAAGCCACCCGGTCAGATAAACGACCCCATGGCCAATATAGAGCGGCAAGAGGCGCCGCACACAAGCCAGCACGCGACCCACTCAAGGATTCGCATCAAAAAGATGGCCCGGCCAGATCTATCTACGAACCAAGAAAGAAAGCTCTAGTAAGCAATGCAACACAACAAACATCCGAACACTACGACACACCCAAATACAGGGGTGCCGCACACCCCCTATGTTTCACCGATGAGGTGCTGGACCATGAATTTCCAGCGGGATTCAAGCCCGTAAACATAGAGGCGTACGACGGAACGACAGTCCCTGGAGTCTGGATTGAGGACTATATCCTCCATATCCATATGGCCAGAGGAGACGACCTCCACGCCATAAAATACTTACCCCTCAAGCTCAAAGGGCCAGCCCGGCATTGGCTTAAAGGCCTTCCCGGAAACACCATTCGAAGTTGGGAAGAGTTCGAGGATGCTTTTCGGGCAAATTTTCAAGGGACCTATGTCCGGCCTCCGGATGCAGATGATTTAAGTCATATAACTCAACAGCCCAGAGAGTCAGCCCGGAAACTCTGGAACAGATTTCTTACTAAAAAGAACCAGATAGTCGACTGTCCGGACGCCGAAGCCTTAGCAGCTTTCAAACACAGCGTTCGAGACGAATGGCTCGCCAGACACCTCGGCCAAGAAAAGCCAAGAACAATGGCTGCATTAACAAGCCTCATGACCCGCTTTTGCGCGAGAGAGGACAGCTGGTTGGCAAGATGCAGCACCAGCGACCCAAGTACATCCGAAGTCAGGGACGGAAACGGGAAACCACGTCGTAGCAAGGACCAGCGCCGGAATAAGGGAAACAGCCCGAAGAGCACGACAGTCAACACCGGATTCAAAAGCTCTCGGCAGGGTCAGAAAAAGTTGCCCCGCAAGGATAACAGGGACGAGCTATCTAGCCTAAACAAAATCTTGGACAAAATATGTCAAATCCACAGCACTTCCAAGAAGCCTGCAAACCATACCCACAGAGAACATTGGGTCTTCAAGCAATCCGGCAAACTCAACGCCGAACACAAGGGGCTCGATACACCAAGTGAGGACTATGACGAACCCCACAAGCAGAGCACCGGGAAACAAAAGAATTTCCCACAAGAAGTCAAAACAGTAAACTCACTTCATGTGACAAAAGGGAAAAACAAAGTGGCGCCTATTGAGATACGCGCCATGCGGCCTATCACAAAGGAGTCTCGCCACTACTTGTTAAAACCGATCACCTTCGACCATCAGGATTACTCCGGAAGTATCCGGAACGCAGGTTGGACCGCCTTGGTATTAGATCCGATAATCGACGGATTCCACTTTACACAAGTCCTGATGGACGGCAACAGTGGTCTAAACCTGCTATATCAGGACACAGTCCGCAAAATGGGGATGGACCCACCAAAAATTCGCCATAGCAACACTTCCTTTAAAGGAGTAACACCAGGCCCGGATGCACATTGCACGGGTTCTCTCCCGCTAGAAGTAATGTTCGGTTCCCCCGATAACTTCCGTCGCGAAAAGCTAACCTTCCACATCGCCCCATTTTCAAGTGGCTATCAAGCACTACTGGGACGCGAAGCTTTCGCCCGCTTTAACGCAATACCACATTATGCATCTCTCACGCTTAAGATGCCTGGCCCATGAGGCATCATCTCACTAAGGGAAACATTGAAAGTTCCTCACGCACAGAAGACTATACGGCTGCCTTGACAGCCACACATTAAAACAGCTTCACCAACAAAAGCATCTAATAGGTCATTAAGACCACGGACACGGCTAGGCGAGTCCGGAGCAAACTTATAATTGATAAAGGTTTTTGTAGCCGTACACCCCTATACAAGGGGCTCCGCATATGTAAAATAAACGATAATAAGGCTCAATTTTCCCCATCTTGAATTATACTTTGTTTACTAAGTACAACATATATTTCACATGGCTATTCTTCTTTCAACTAAGTTCCTCTCTTTTACAGATGAACACCGTGCTACACCCATCCAGCACACGGTGCAACAGAGACACAGGCGCAGACCTACAGCAGGGACCCGTCCCAAGGATTCTCTTTAGATTAAGACCCTGCGTAAACCTTTTTCACTGTCTCTTGTTGATGCATATCCCCCGGATTCATAGTATAACCGAGGAGGAGGCTGGCATCTTGGCATGTGGCCACGTCAGAATTTCGCATGTACCTAGACACCAGGGGCTTATTATCATGGGCACTGCTCAGCCCGTTTTTATAAAGACCGAATACCTTAGGGAGTGTTCGGCGTTGCGAGTTTGGCCTTATATGCATCAGCTCCGAATCATCTATTTGGTCAAATGTTGGGTTTGCCTGGCTCCTGTGTTTTGCTGCCTTACGTTCCGCTCTATCGGCTAAGGCAGCACCAGGAGAACTACAGTGATTGTGCCCCAGTTCAGCCAGGCGAGCACCTTAGTAGAGAAAGCTGAAAACTGATTGTCATGATATAGCATGAGACTGGTCAACCACTCGATGACCTATCGGAGTCTTCGGGATTCCTCCGCATTAACGAAGGGTCGTTTCCCAGCCAGGCACACACGCGCCCTGAGTTCGGGCGAGCGCAGCGCCACCAGGGGCTATATAGTAGCCCCCCTGTCAAACTCTTATGGCTAAGTGAAAGTGATAAAGCATTATAGTCCGATTACCTAGTTCGCTGCGCTATCACCTCCTTCATGGACCAATACGTTGGATCAAGTGTGAGAATGCGCCTTCTGCGAACACCCCCGCATTATATGCGTGGGGGCTGAAGCCGACGACTGCCATCTTTCAGATTATATACACATATACCTCAACGGCCGCACAGGAGGCATTATAATACTTGCAGGCACAAGTATAAAAAGCTTCTAAAATTCATCAAAATATTGTTTTACAATAATACACGTTATTCGAACATAATATCCTTCAAGCACTGCGTCTCTATTAAATGAGCGCCTTGCAGAACTTCCTGAAAATAGTGCTCAGCAGGTATTCGGCCTCCGTCTAAATCTTGGGATGCAACAGCGGCGGCCTCCATCTCCGCCCAGTATGTCTTGACATGGGCAAGGGCCATCCGCGCACCCTCTATGCATCTTGACCTCTTCATCGCATTGATATGCGGCACGACACCAAGGAACTGTTGCACGAAGCTAAAATAACTGTTCGGCTTTGGCCTTTCCGGCCATAGATGATTAACAACATCCTTCATGGCGAGTCCGGACAACCTATTCAGTTCAGCCCATTCGGCCAAACGATCGGTCAACAGAAGCGGACGCTCCGGATTGTTGAATTGTGACCAGAAGAGATTCTCCACTTCGCTATCTTTCTGATCTCGGAAATGTTCGGCCGCATCAGCGGCACTCGTAGCTAAATCCAGATATGCGTCCGCCGAACTCCACATCCGGTCCAACGGAGCGTATTTAGGATCTCCGAACTTCATCCGCAGCATAAAGGGCTTTCCAGCCGCGATATCTCTGGCCTGACGCAGCTCCTCCTTCATCACTCTCATCGCAGAACGAGCATCCTTGGCCGCTGTAGTGGCCTTCTCCAGGTCTGTCCGCTCTGCCCGATCTTCTTTTTCAAGAAGCTTGCTGCAGTCAGCAGCATTCTTTAACTTCACAGCCATTTCGGCCATTTCCTTCTTTCTTCGGCAGTGAGCAGCCTGTTCGGCTTTCAGCTCTTCAACTGCCTTTACGGCAGCCGCATCACTTCTCCTGGCTTGCTCCTTAGCTCAGGCAAGTTCCGCCCAAAGGTTCTCCATGGCAGCGGCCCCATCTGCATCAAGCGCACACGCTGTAAGATACTGGCATCAAGCTCCTCTTACCAGGTGTCTCCGGAGAAATTACATACCTTGTGCCTCGTCAAGCCTCTTGTTGACAAGCGCGATGTCAGCATCTGCCATGTCAAGTTGCCGCGTTAGCTCGGCAAATTCATTAGTCCGGCTGGTCACTGGACACTTCGCCACCTACATAGGAAGGCGGCAAAATTACACCTAGGACTATGATCCTCTGCGTGATGTCGTCTTCGACAACACACAGAGTCTCAGGGGCTACTATCTACACAGGGCGCATCTTATATGCGGAACTGTCAAAAGGTACATCACCTCGTGTACCTCAAAACCTGTCAGTAAACTCCTGACGGCCTCGTGCAACCCGCTTTCAGTGGACGAAATCCTTTCAATTACCGTACCCATCAACGCACGATGTTCCTCTGAGATAGACGCTCGCCCTAACAGATCCTTCAGTTCCTCCGACCGAGCACCAGGCGGTGCCGGACTCCTACGATGGCCTTTTTCAAAGACCAGACACGGATGGCCTTGGGGGGCCATATGACTGCCTTCCGGCCCTGCCGGATTCGGAGAAACCCTCCGCGACGATACCTCAGGATCGCCCGCCTCGTAAGGCGGTACGGCAGGGGGAGTCATTCCGCTCTCCATCATCTCCGGAAGAAGATCCCCCGGAGATGAGCTCTGCTGAGAAGGGCTAAGATCCGAACTACAAGGTAAAATTTCGGTTATTTTCCTTAGAAATAAAACAAGGATTTCTCTCATTTTAAACCTCCCCTCTCTACTTATAGCTTGGTGGAGGGCTGATCCCCTTAAGGGCACAGTACGGCCGAGGCATCCCCCGGCACAGGACCCTCTGGTGAAGATTTCTTCCCCCGCTTTGAGACCATGGACTCCGGGTCTTCAGAGGCAGTCCTCTTCCTCCCCTGAGTAGAGGAATTTTTGATTCCTCCTTTCCAGACAGCCTCCTTCGCGGAGGCATCAGCTTCTTTGTCCCCCCTTCGCTTTCTTCCGAAGTCACAATCTCCAGCATCCTGGTTAACACGGGATCCGGCGAGGTCTTGGGAAGGGGGGTCGGACACCTGATTAACTTCGACTTCGCTACCCACTCCTGTTTCAAAGACAACTCTTTTAAGGGTGATGTTGTGATAAATGAACGGATGGTGTGTCCGGGCACAGGGCTACTTACTTGAGTATCCGGACGATTGCATCTCAGACATGCGTCGTCCCTAGAATCCGGACACACTACTAGTGGTCCGAAGAACAATTTGTACATCTCCACGGGCGTCATGCCAAGAAAATGTTGGAGAACTCATGGTCCCTCCGGGTTGAACTCCCACAGGCGGAGGGGGCGACGTTTGCAGGGCAGAACTCGGCGAATTAACATAACCTGCGTCACCACGACCAGACTGATGTCTCTTTCTAGGAGATCGCAGATGCGGCCCTACAACAGGGGCACGTCCTTTGCCGACCCCCAGTCCAGCCCCTTATTGACCCGTGACGCTAGTCGTGGCGGGGGACCCGAGCGGAAAGCAAGCAACGCCACCCACTTGGTGCTCCTGGGATCTGTGATATAAAACCACTCTTGTTGCCATAAGCTGAACTCCTCTTGAAAAGAGCTGTCGGGCCATGGAGCGTCAGCATTCTTGCTTATAACAGCGCCTCTGCACTCCGTGTGCTGTCCCTCAATCATATTCTGCTCTACTTTAAAGGTCTTAAGCCACAGTCCGAAGTGAGGTGTAATACAGATGAAGGCTTCGCACACGACAATGAATGATGAGAAGTGAAGGATGGACTCCGGGGCTAAGTCGTGAAATTCCAGCCCATAATAAAACATGAGCCCCCTCACGAAGGGATCCGTCGCGAAGCCTAGCCCTCGGAGGAAGTGAGACACGAACACCACGCTCTCACCAGGCTTGGGAGTAGGAATAACCTGCCCGTGAGCAGGCAGCCTATGCGAGATTTCGCCGGTCAAAAACCTGGCCTCTCTCAGCTTTAGCACGTCTTCCTCCGTGACGGAGGAAGGTGTCCATCGGCCTCGAAGGTCGGAGCCGGACATCGTCGAAGGTCCGAAGCGCCTGAAATCTAGGGCCTTGGGTGTTGGAAGTCGAGGCGAAGGGCGAATTCGATTGAGATCAAAAGAAAGGAGTAAGGCCTTGGTCTCTTTATAAGAGGTTGGATACCAAGATCCCTCCCCGTGACCATTTGGGACTCGCCTTTGATCGAGGAGCCACACCAACGGGCACGATTGGATTACCCACGTCCGTATTGATGAGAATCCCCGGATAAGGGGACACGGTCTCTGCTTCAACAAGATGTGCCAAGGAAACTGCCTCACAAAACGCGCTGAGGCTGGACAGTAAAAACAGTTCAAATAAAGGCTTGGCTGTGGCGTGATGACACGCTACAGAACACGTCAGCAGATTAGATTTTTGTAAATATTATTCTCTCTACGACAGTATGTGGAACTTATTTTGCAGAGCCGGACACTGTCCTTGTGTTCAAAATCTTCTATGAAGTATTCGGAGGAGGAACCCGCCTTGCAATGCCGAAGACAATCTGCACGCCGGACTTGTCGTCATTGAAGCCTGGTTCAGGGGCTACTGAGGGAGTCCTGGATTAGGGGGTTTCCAGATAGCCAGACTATAACCTTTGACCGGACTCTCGGACTATGAAGATACAAGATTGAAGACTTCGTCCCATGTCCGGATGGGACTTTCCTTGGCGTGGAAGGCAAGCTTGGCAATACGGATATGCAAATCTCCTCCCATTGTAACCGACTCTGTGTAACCCTAGCCCTCTTCGGTGTCTATATAAACCGGATGGTTTTAGTCCATAGGACGAACAACAATCATACCATAGGCTAGCTTCTAGGGTTTAGCCTCTTTGATCTCGTGGTTGATCTACTCTTGTACTACCCATATCATCAATATTAATCCAGCAGGAGTAGGGTTTTACCTCCATCGAGAGGGCCCAAACCTGGGTAAAAACATTGTGTCCCTTGTCTCCTGTTACCATCCGCCTAGAAGCACAGTTCGGGACCCCCTACCCGAGATCCGCCGGTTTTGACACCGACAACCCTCTTTATTAAGGGACAAGGCTTTTACTTTTTCCCTCCCGTGCTCAATCGAATCCTTCCCCTGCCTCGGATCTCCAATCATGTACGGATCCAGCCTCCAGGGCCGGTGGATGCCTTCTTCCGTCACGGAGGAGGACATAAAAAAGTTGAGGGAGGCCAAATATCTAACCGCCGAGATTTCACACTGGCTGCCCGCCCGAGGGCAGGTCATCCCTACTCCTGAACCCAATGAGAGCGTCGTGTTCGTTTCCCATTTCCTCCGAGGACTAGGCGTTCCTCTAGATCCCTTTGTCAGGGGTCTTATGTTCTATTACGGGCTGGATTTTCACGATCTAGCCCCGGATTCCCTCCTACACATATCGTCATTCATTGCCGTTTGTGAGGCCTTTCTCCGCATTACCCCTCACTTCGGCCTATGGCTCAAGACCTTTGACGTGAAGCCGAAGATAGTTGAAGGGCAGCACGCAGTGTGCGGAGGTGCTCTAATAAGCAAAATTGTTGGCGCTTCATGGCTGAAGGGTTCCTTTCCATAGGTATCCGGATTATGGCAACAGGAGTGGTTTTACATCACAGCTCCGAGAAGTGCCAAGTGGGTAGCTGCCCCTGCTTTCCGCTCGGGCCCTCCACCACAACTGATGTCATGGATTAGCAGAGGGCTGAGCTGGGGTCCAGCCAAGGACGTGCCTATACTGCAGAGCCGCATTCAAGATCTCTTCGAAGGAGATTTCAGTCTGGTTATGGTGGTGCAAGTCATGCTGGTTCGTCGAGTCCAGCCATGCAAACGGCGGCCCCTCCGCATGTGGGAGTTCAACCCAGAAGGACCGCGCACTATTCGGAATTTCCTCGGCCTGACGCACGAGGAGATGTATAAATCATTCTTCGGACCCCAAATAGAGTGTCCGGATACCATCGAGGACGTGGGCCTGAGCAACAACCGCACCGCCGACCAGGTAAGTAATCCTCTAGCCGAACACACCGTCTTTCTGTTATCATGACATCATTCTAAGAAATCGCTCTTCGACCAGGTCTGGCTAACAAAGGCGAAGATGATTCGGTGTTCGGCCCCCCTTCCTGAGGGTTTGGACAATTCGGTACTGGAAAAGATGCTCGAGCTAGCACCTTGCCCGGAGCCCTCAAAGGAAGATAAAGGGGGGAATAATGAGGGCGAAAGCGGGCCCCCATCGCTACCAATTCCAACCGAGGGAATGAGTGCCTCCATGAGGGAGGATAACCAAGGGGAAGATTCTGACCTTCTCTCGCTCCGGGGAAGGAAGAGGACTGCCTTCTGAAGACCCGGAAACCAAGGCATCCAAACGGGAGAAGAAGTCTCCAACAGAGGGTCCTGCCTTGGGGGGTGCTCTTGCCGCACAAAGTCCGCGCGGGGATCAGCCCTCTAACGAGCTGTAAGTGATCAAAAAATACTTAATAGTAAAGATATTCTACCTTACTTCCGAGGAAAATAACCGAAACGTTTATCTTGCAGTTCGGATCTTAGCCCTTCTCAACAAAGCTCGTCTTCAGGGGACCTTCTTCCGGAGATGATGGAGAGCGAAACGCCTCCCCCGGACTCCCCCGCTCAAGAAGCGGGCGACCTTGAAGTGTCGTCACGGAGGGCCTCTCCGGATCCGGTGAGGCCAGAAGATAATCCTATAGTCACCCGAAGTCCGCAGTATCCGGCTCTTGAAGAGGGCAAACAAAGGAGTCCGGCGCTGTCTGATATGCGGTCGGACGCACTGAGGGATGTGCTAAAGTGAGCGACCATCTCGGAAGAACACCGTACGTTGATGGGTACGGTGATGGAAAGGATTTCGTCCGCCGAAAGCGGGTTGCATGATGCCTTTATGAGTCCACTAACGGGCTTTGAGGTACATAAAATGATATACATTTGTGAAAGTACCGCACATTTTTAGGTGTGGCCTATGTAGATAGTAGCCCCTGAGACTCTGGTTGTTGCCGAGAGCGGCGGCAAATAGAGGATCATAGTCCCATGTAATAAACATACTGCTTGTATGTGCATGTGGTGGAAGCTCCGGTGGCTAGCCCGACTAATGAGTTTGCCGAACTAAAGCGGCAACTGGATGTGGCGGATGCCGACATCGAGCTTGTTAACAAGCGGCTTGACGAGGCACAGGGTAAGTGATGTTTTCTAGTGAATATCACATAATAAGAGCAGTGTGATGCCAGTATCTTTAATATGTTTTGACTGCAGATGGAGCTGCCACCGTGGAGACCCTTCGGGCGGAACTTGCCCGAGCCAAAGAACAAGCAAGGAGTAGTAATGCGGCTGCTTTGAAGGCGGCCGAAGAGTTTAGAGCCGAGAAGGCCGCGCATTGCAAGATCAAAGAGAAGATGGCCAAGATGGTTGTAAATTTAAAAGACACTGCCGACCGTTGCCGGTTCCTTGAGGAAGAAAACCGAGCGAAGGCAACGAACCTCGAAAAGGCCATGATGGCGACCAAAGACACCCGCTCTGCCATGAGAGCGAAGAAGGAGGAGCTACATGAAGCCGGTGATATTGTGGCTGGGAAGCCCTTTTTGCTGCGGAGAAAGTTCAGAGATCCGCGGTATGCCCCTCAGGATCGGCTGTGGAGTTCGGCATACGCATATCTGGATTTGACAGCGAGTGCTGTCGATGCGGCCGAATACTTCCAAGATCAAACAGATCATGAAGTGAACAAGCTATTCTGGTCGCAGTTTAACGTTCCAGTGTGTCCGCTTCCACTAACTAATCAGCTTGTCAAATGGGCCGAACTCAATAGATTGTCCGGACTCGCCATGAGGTCCGTTCTAGATCATCTGTGGCCGGAAAGGCCGAAGCCGAACAACTATTTCAGCTTAGTGCAGCAGTTCCTTGGTGCGGTGCCGCGCATCAATGCGATGAAGAGGTCGGCGTGCATAGAAGGCTCGCGGATGGCCCTTGCCCGTGTCAAAGCATACTGGGCGGAGATGGATGCTACCACTATTGCAGTGCAGGGTTCGGCCATAGGCCGAGTAGCTGCCGAGCACTATTTTGAAGAAGTTCTTGAGGGTGCTCGTTTGAAAGAGGCCCAGTGCTCGAAGAATATTATGTTTGAGTGACATGTATTCCCATTGTAAAAACAATGTTCTATTAAATTTATCAAGGCTGTATTTATACTTTTGCCCGAAGGTAATATGATGCCTCTTGTGCGGCCGTTTACGTATATATATATATACATATATATATATACATATATATATATATATGTATATATATATATGTATATCCTGAAAGATTGCAGTCGTCGGCTTCAGCCCCCTCGCATATAATGCCGGGGTGTTCGCAGAAGATGCGTGTTCACACTTAATCCAACGTCTTGGTCCTATTAAGGAGGTGATAGCGCAGCGAACTAGGCAACCGGACTATAATGCTTTAACACTTTCACTTAGCCAGAGGAGTTTGACAGTGGGGCTACTATATAGCCCCTGGTGGCTCCGCACTCACCCGAATTCGGGGTGCATACATGCCCGACCGAGAAACGGCCCTTCGTTAAGGCGGAGGAATTCTAAGATTCTGATAGGTCATCGAGTGGTTGACCAGTCTCGCGCTATATCTTGACAGTCAGTTTTTGGCTTTCTCTACTGAGGTGCTCGTCCGGATGAACCAGGGCACAATCGCAGTAGTTCTCCTGGTGCCGCCTTAGCCGATAGAGCAGAACGTAAGGCAACAAAACACAGGAGCCGGGCAAACCCAACATTTGACCAAAGACATGATTTGGAGCTGATGCATATAAGGCCAAACTCGCGACGCCGAACACTCCCTAAGGTATTCGGTCTTTATGGTGTAAACCGGGAGTAAACAGTGCCCTTTGTAAGGAGCCCCTAGTGTCCAGGTACGTGCATTATTCTGACGTGGCAACATGCCAAGACGTCAGCATCCTTCTCAATTGTACTGAGAATCCGAGGGATGTGTATCAACTAGAGACAGTAAAAAAGGTTGATGCAGGGTCTTAATCTAAAAAGAAACCTTGGAACGGGTCCCTGCTGCACGTCTGCGCCTGTGTCTCCGTTGTGCTGTATCCTTTACGGGTGTAGCATGATGGTCATCTGTGAAAGAGAGGAACTTAGGTGAAAAGTTGTCGTGCAAAAAGGTAGGTTTAAAGAAACCATGTACAGTTCAAGATGAGTAAAAATTGCCACTTGTCTGTGCGTGTTGAGCCCCTTGTATTTGTAATAGGTGTGTGGCCATCAAACTTGTATGAATTACATATAGCTGCGCCGGACTCGTCTAACCTTGTCCATGGTCTTGACGACCTATCGAATGCTTTAGTTGGTGAGGCCATTTTAGTGTGCGGCTGCCAAGGCAGCAGCACTCTCTTAGGAGCGCAAGGATCGCTCAATATTTCCATTTACTTTAATGATGCCACGTGGACCAGGCATCTTAAGCGCGAGGAAAGCGTAATAAGGTATTGCTTTAAAGCGAGCGAAAGCTTCGCGTCCAAGTAGTGCTTGATAGCCACTTTGGAACTGAGCAATGTGGAAGGTTAAATTTTCGCTACGGAAGTTATCGGGGAAGCCGAATATAACCTCTAGTAGCAGGGAGCCCGTGCAATGAGCCCCTGGGCCTGGCATTACTCCTCTAAAGGTAGTATTGCTATGGCAAATTTTTGTTGGGTCTATCCCCGTTTTGTGGATTGTGTCCTGATATATCAGGTTTAAGCTACTGCTGCCGTCCATCAGGACTCGTGTGAAATGGTATCCGTCAATTACTGGATCTAATACCAAGGCAGCCCATCCTGCGCTCCGGATACTTGCTGAGTAATCCTGATGGTCGAAGGTGATCGTTTGAGAAGGCCAGTGGCAAAACTCCGCCGTGATAGGCCCTTGGGCATATTTATCTGGGAGTGCTGCTTTGTTTCTCCCCTTTATCACGTGTAACACATTTACTGTTTTGACTTCTGGTGGAAATTTCTTCTGTTCCCCAGTGTTTTGCTTGCGAGGCTCATCCTCGTCTTCGCTTGGTGTATCCTGCCCCTTATGTTCGGCGTTGAGCTTGCCGGACTGCTTGAAGACCCAACATTCTCTGTGGGTATGATTTGCAGGTTTATCGGGGGTGCTATGGATCTGACATATTTGGTCCAGAATTTTGTTTAAGCTGGACAGTTCATCTCTGGCGCCTTTAGAGGGCGGCTTTTGCTGACCTGGCCGAGAGCTTCTGAATTCGGCGTTTGCCGATGTGCTCTTCGGGCTGTCTTCTTTATTCTGGTGCTTATTATTTTTGCTGCGTCGTGATTTCCCATTTTCATCTCTAACTTTGGATGTACTTAGGTCGATGGTGCTGCATCGGGCTAGCCAGCTGTCCTCGCCCGCGCAAAAGCGGGTCGTGAGGCTTGTTAATGATGCCATTGTTCTTGGCTTTTCTTGGCTGAGGTCTCTGGCAAGCCATTCGTCTCGGACGCTGTGCTTAAAGGCTGCAAAGGCTTCAACGTCCGGACAGTCGACTATTTGGTTCTTTTTAATAAGAAACCTGTTCCCAAGCTTTCGGGCTGACTCTCCGGGCTGTTGAGTTATATGACTCAAATCATCCGCATCCGGAGGTCGGACATAAGTCCCTTGAAAATTCGCCCGAAAAGCGTCTTTGAGCTCTTCCCAGCTTCCAATGGAGCTTTCGGGGAGGCTTTTAAGCCAGTGACGAGCTGGCCCTTTGAGCTTGAGGGGTAAGTACTTGATGGCGTGGAGATCATCTCCTCGAGCCATATGGATATGGAGGATATAGTCCTCAATCCAGACCCCCAGGGTCTCTTGTTCCGTCGTATGCCTCTATGTTTACGGGTTTGAATCCCTCTGGAAATTCATGGTCCAGCACCTCGTCGGTGAAACATAGGGGGTGTGCAGCACCCCTGTATCTGGGTGTACCGTGGTGTTCGAATGTTTGTTGTGTTGCATCGTATGCTGGAGCGCGCTTGCGTGGTCCATAAATGGATCTGGTTGTGCTGTCCTTTTGATGCGAGCCCTCGCGTGGATCGCGTATTGGCTTATGTGCGGCGTTGTTTGCCGCTCTATGTTGGCCATGACATCGTCTATCCGGCCGGATGGCCGTTCTAATTTTTGGTTGCGGGGGTTCTAAGGCCTCCTCATCGAATTCAGGTAGCAACTTCCGCTTCGGGTAGCTCTTGGTGTGGCGATTACCGTCGTACTTCGCTGCTGTGTTGAGTACTTTACTCCATCTGATTCTGAGTGTGTCTTGTGCAGCCTTGAGCCTTTGCTTCTGCTTTTTTAGACTCCTCGCGGTGGCAACAAGCCTTTGATGGGCATTCTGTTGCTCCGGGTGTCTGTCCAGTGTGATGTCGTCCAGATTATTATCTTTGACAGAGTCGGGTTGTTCCGTTTGATTCTCTGTGTTGCCGTGGTTCGGCGATGGTTCACCCTGATCTAACGCTGGGTCTATATGATCGTTGCTTCTGCCGAGGCGGGATTTGGGGCGGCGCTTACGCCGCCGCTTTGACTGCCTCTCGAGGGGACAACCCTTCGTTGCGTCCTTCTGTTCCTCGTCATCATTTTCTTTTGGTGTGTCCACCATGTATACGTCATGTGATGAAGTGGGTGTCTGGTGCCCTATGGGCAGTGGTTCCTGTTCATCTCCTGCATCGGAGTGAAGTCTAAAATAAATCCTGAGGTTGTAGAGCTCGACGTAAACGAACCTTCACCTCTAAATCCCTGAAATTGGTACCCTGTATTTACAGATCCCAGTCAATCCAAACCATGGATGACTAAAATCATGTTTGTTGTAATAAAAAGGCGTGATCCTAGCCGGGATTGATTTTACTCTCACTTACAACATGGGCCCACCTGTTATATGCATCATCCTCCCCAATCAATTTGAACTCGCCTCTAGATGAGTGTATCGGACGGGGACAGGTCGGCCATCGACGCCATCCTAGACGAGCTCCTGGGCGCGTCCAAGCATAAACGGCGTGCGTGGATGATGGCGCGCTATCCCAACTAGAGGAGCCCCGCCGCCAAGCGATTGCTGCTCGTCGGGGCTAGGCTGCAGGAAAGGTAGCGCCAACAGGGCGAGGATGCCGCCACGGATGCCACCAATAGCGCATGAACATGAAGAAGTATATTAACGGGAAGACCGGCGGCTTGGCCTTCGCGGCGAGCACCACCGCCGTGTCCATCAATGAAGTGTTGGCACTGTCGAGATTAACGGTGAACTACACCTAGATTACTATCAGACAAGGCAAGAAAAATATCACAAGGTCCTGTTGGAATCCATCGGTATCCGGCGTCTCGCGTGCATGTACCCAGAAGAGATAATCTAATCCATCAAGCCAGACTCACTGACTCACGTACTAGTTTGTGCTTGTACAGGACTATATCAAGCCAGCCCTGTACTCATGTGTCTTCTTCCAGCAACACTTCAATGCTCAATCGATGCTCGTTGATACAGAAGAAGTTCAGGTGGCTCTGGTCGTCTTCGCCTTTGCCGTGCGTGCCCACGCCTGGAGCTTTGTCATCGCGGATGGCGGCAACCCTCCCAAACACAGCGTCGACGAAGCCAAGGGAGATGTTGAGCTTGGTCCGGTGATCCCTAATGGTGTCCTTCATCCTCTTGATGATGAACAGCTTTGCGCCGTTGGCGTGCTGGACTCCTAGCTCCTCACCGGCCATGGCTTCCATGGCCATCATGGCCTGCGTGCTCACCGTATGGCAGCAGGCACTCCCGGGATGCATCTTCAATCAGGATTGTGCAGCGAGGAAGATGGCTATGATGTTTTGACCCGCGTGACATGAGACAAGCGAGTTTCGGGTAGGATTGTGCTTTTCCCAGTCTACCAAACATACGTGGGGTTAGGATAGACCGGGATCGGAGAGGTCGGGGTACCGATTTCAGGGATTTGGAGGTGAGGGTTCATCTACGTCCACCCCTACAACCTCTGGGTTTATTTTAGACTTCACTCCCTGCATCGTCGTCCATACCGTCGATGTCTTCGGAGTCGAAGTTGAGCATGTCGGTTAAATCGTCAACAGTGGCTACTAAGTGGGTGGTGGGTGGGCGGCGAATTTCTTCGTCATCCGCATCCCAATCTTGCCGGACATAGTTCGGCCAGGATCCTCCTGACAAGGAGAGAGACCTTAATGAGTTCAGTATGTCGCCAAAGGGCGAGTGCTGAAAAATATCCGCGGAGGTAAACTCCATGATCGGCGCCCAATCGGATTCGACAGGAACGGGCGCAGGCGGTTCGGAGTCCGTGGCCGGAGAAGGATGCAGCAGTTTGACAACGCGGCTCGCGTGAAGGGTAAGGTCGATATTCGGCTTGATCGCCGCTGAGGATACGGCCTCCATGACGGGGTCTATCCACCCATCCATGGATGGCGCAACTGGCTCCGAATTGAGGCTCGGAGCGGCTGCCAGTGCGATCTCGTGAATACGGTCCGATGGTAGAGCTAAATCGTACCCATCGTGACCGCATGGTGCACAAGGCCGGGGCTCGAATCCGTCGAAGATCAAGTCTCCACGAACATCAGCCATGTAATTTAAGCTTCCAAACCTGACCTGGTGGCCAGGGGTGTAACTTTCGATCTGCTCCAGATGGCCAAGCGAGTTGGCCCGCAGTGCGAAGGAGCCGAACACAAAGATCTGTCCGGGGAGAGCAGTCTCACCTTCGACTGCATCACTATCGATGATAGTAGGAGCCATCAAGCCTAACGGCGACGACACAGAGGAACTCTCAATGAAAGCACCAGTGTCGGTGTCAAAACCGGCGGATCTCGGGTAGGGGGTCCCGAACTGTGCGTCTAAGGAGGATGGTAACAGCAGGCAGGGGACACGATGTTTTACCCAGGTTTAGGCCCTCTTGATGGAGGTAAAACCCTACGTCTTGCTTTATTTATTCTTGATGATATGAGTATTACAAGAGCTGATCTACCACGAGATTGGAGAGGCTAAACCCTAGAAGCTAGCCTATGGTAGGATTGTCTGTTGTCCTACGGACTAAAACCCTCCGGTTTATATAGACACCGGAGGGGGCTAGGGTTACACAAGGTCGGTTACAAAGGAGGAGATATACATATCCGTATTGCCTAGCTTGCCTTCCACGCCAAGTAGAGTCCCATCCGGACACGGGACGTAGTCTTCAATCTTGTATCTTCATAGTCCAACAGTCTGGCCAAAGGATATAGTTCGGCTGTCCGGAGACCCCCTAATCCGGGACTCCCTCAAGGAGGTCGTACGTTCGTGGATCCATCTTTCCTCTTGCCTTCTGTAACCACCGCTGCAATCGCATCATCGTGGCGTTAATTCTTATTGTGTTGTTGCATTCTCATTCCATTCAATACCGACATGTGCGATCCATTTGCTTAATTATATGCATCACTGTAACTAGTACTCCATCCGTCAATTTATAAGTTGTGCATACCTTTTCCATCAACTTCGTGCAACGCACGGGCATCTTGCTAGAAACACTAGAATATGTCTATATAATCCGTATGTGATAGTCCATTTGAAATCTCAAAAAGATAAATATTTAGGTACGGAGGGAGTAATATATTAGGAGTATATCAAAACAATAGTGATTTCTTTCAAGTTTGTGAACAAATACTACTATTCTACTACTTTGGATCCGTCACAATGCACGAGCACATTGTTGGTAAAAGGAAAAGGCCTGCCGCTTTCGCGTCGCACCCCCACACGCTTGGGAATCGGGAGTACAACACGACCCATCTGGCACGACACATAGCTTAGGGAAGGCGTGTTGCCTAGCATTTTCACTTTCATGTGGGACCGCCGTTGAGAAAACCGACACCCCGCCCGCCGCCGGGTTGGAAAACATAAACGAGGGGAAGATCTAGCTGGAGCACGAAAGTCAAGAAATTTGGTGTCAAACGGGGCTCGTTGATAGAGTAGGAGCATTCCGTACTAGTACAACTCCTACTAGTACCAAGTTTGTACTCCTAATACTATATTACTAGTACTACCACTATACAACTAGTAGGTACGTGCACGACACAACATCGTAGGAACAAAAAACGGGAAGATCTTGTTTTGAGTGATTTATCTTTTTTTCAATCAATGTAGTATGAATAATATGATGTGGGGGGCACCCATGAAGCTTATGTGGCTTGGTTGCATGGCTACGGAATGTTGGAGAAAAATAAATAGATAATGTGTTTAGAGTGCACTCCACTAAATAGATATACTTTGGATCCATTGCAACGAACCGGCACATCTATATCTATACCCCTATATAGTGTGTGAAAATCTTTGAAAGTTGGTCATTGGATGAAGCCAATCCGACAGTACAAAGATGGCAAATCCGAGCACTACTGGCCATTGGATATCATCCACCAGATTCTGCCACATGTATAATCTAGAAGACTCCATGGTTGAACTTAATTCATGACTAACTTTGCCACAACTAAGCTTAGGCAAAGTTATTAGTTCTTCAAAATGAGAGCCACAAGTTGGCAAGCCTAAGGGAATCTTGCCACATTTTTTGTGTGTATGTCATGTGGGGCCTTAGTGCGGCTTGCCTAAGGTGTGGCTTGAACCAAACACTCACTTAACTTAATTAAACTTGCCTAACCTTACATTCCACCAGATTTTGCCACATGTTAGTATCCAAAAAGCTCCACATGTAGAAGCATAATGCACAAACCACCAGAATCGCATGCGTGCAATGCACGTGTACCTTACTAGTACTAGTTGGTAGTAGTAAGAAACAAATTCCAGTTTTGGCACGAGCTCATACTGCGAGAGCACCACAAGGCCTGCCGCAGGAGTTACATTTCCCTCTCGGGGCCCACGGGGCCGAACTTCAGTGGCTTAGTGCCCGGCTTATGAGTCAATGACATGCGGACCTTAAATGCGGCTGGCCCACATGTCATTCTCATGGTGGTGGCATGGTTCGCGACTCACTCGTTCGAGATGAACCGGCCGCTGGTGGCGTGGCCGTGGCGAGGGTGGCACAGCTAGGCATCGGGGCATTAAGAGGCGTAGATGGCCACACCGGCGGGTACTACCTGTAGTACATAAGTACTCCAGCTGAGGATTGATGCCCGGGACAAAATGTGTCACAGCCGCTGGATGAAAATTCGATGGTGCAGGAGTACAGATCAGAGCACGGCAGCGGGGCAGGCAAACCGCGTCCTATCGGGTGTGTCTATGATAGAAAGTTGATGGTCACCGCAGTTCAGCTGGCCCGCATGTCATGCACACAAAGGCAGAGGAGCGGTGGGGCCGAGAGGGATGAGGGGCATGTCGGGGGGATGAGGATCCCTTGACGCGAACAATCCTACCATTTTGTCACTGACATGTGGGACCCATAAGCGTGGGTCCCACCTGTCAGTGAAGGAAAGGCAGGGCAAGGCAGTGATAGCCACGTTAGAGGATCCATGTCCACATCGGGGGACGTCGTGCCGTGGGTTGGAGCGGCATCGTGGGAATCGCGTGTGGGTGTGGCAGTGGTAGAAACAAGAAACGTGTTGGTCGCCGTGGTTCAACTTCCATGGACAAGCTGTCATGTCTGCTGACACATGTATATCAAAACTAGAGTGTTTATATTTCAAGCACGTGAACAAGTATTATTCTACTACTTTGGATCCATTGCAACGCACGGGCCAGCACATTGGTAGTAGTAGTGCCCATCTCTATCTCTAGAGGCCTTCCCTCGTTCATCCTTTTCTCTCACAAGATAAACTAGTCATACAAATGCATCTTGATGTTCCATGGAACACACGAGGATGTTTCCTTGGGGGTCTCTCCAGCGCGGCGTGGCCGCAATTGCAAGTTGATGCCCCTTGAGATGCCGACGTTGAGGGGCACTCGGATTTCCTCCTATGAGCAGGTAAGATGAGTTTGATCACGTAGTAAATGCATTCTAAGTCCATTTCCTAATTCTCCCCCTGCCCACTGTTTCACAGGTTAGGCTCGGTGCGAGTGGAGATTGGCTTGCATATGTACGGGAGGGTACCAACATCAATTTGCACAACATTTACAACGGTGACACCGTTCGCGTAGAACCTTTGTCCAACATTGGGATCAGCCATGCAATGGGCCACCGCATGAATTGGTACGATGGAACCACGGTGAGATTGAATAAGATAGCACGAACCTTGCACATGGTGGTCAAAGGCGGACCATGCTGTCTGCGGCCGATTTGTTGCCATACGAGTAGGAAGACGCTGTGCTCCTTTCTAACCGCATCTTCGCGGTGACAAACCAGGGGACTTATTTTGTATGGGACACGTCCTATGATATACTCCCTCTCTCCAAGTTTATTTGTTTTGAATCTTTTCGTTTTATAAGTTTCAAATTCAAATTTAGAGCTCCACATCACATGTTGAGATTACAATGTCCATTAAATCATTCTGTGCATGTATAGTAAAGAAACAAATCTCGAGTTTGGCACGAGTTCGTGCTATGGGAGCACCACAAGCCCTAGCGTAGGACTGACATTTCCCTCTCAGGGCCGTCGGGACTAAGCTTCAGCGCCTTACTACACCTACCTTTGAGTCAATAACATGTGGACCCGATAGGTGACTGGTCCACATGTAATGCTCCCGTAGGCAGAGGGGCAGTGGGGCTAAGAGGGGTGAGCCACAGGTCGGGGGACGTGTGGTTTCATGGGTTCGAGCGGCGTCGTGGGAATCATGGGTGGCTGTGGTAGAAACTTGATGCTCGCCGCCTTTTAGGTGGCCCACATGTCATGCACACAAAGACAGAGGGGCGGTGCGGCCGAGAGGGGTTAGGCGCACGTCGGGGGGCGTGGTGCCGTGGGTTGGAGAGGCGTCGTGGGAATCGTGAGATGAAACGTGATGGTCGCCGTACTTGAACTTCCATGGACAAGCTATCATGTCTACTGACACATGCATTGCATACCGATCACTGGAAGGAGTAGCAGAGAAAGCTATATATGTGGATAAATAGTTCCTTATAGTCAAGCGGACCCACGCTACTACTCTGTTCCAAAGACATGCACACCATCGAAATAGTCCATCTATATCAATATACACCGAGAGGGAATAATTTTTTTTACAAGAGAGCAAATAGTTCATCCATCCATAATGCCCTCCTGCTGGTGCAGCCTCTACTTCTTCTTCTTCTTCTTCTTGTTGTTGTTGTTCTCATTCTCTGTGGGAGAAGGCTTCGCAACAAGCTCTTTGGACCTTGCAGCTATCTCGAAACTCACACGGGCATCGAGGGCAGCATATTTTATCCGCTCCTACATTAAGGGATAATTCTCCCATCCAGACGACCTTAATGCCACCGTCTTGTCACCCTTCTGAAGATTTGTACCGAGCAAAAATTTGCTATGTTGAATAGGGATGGTGTCTGTTTATCACAATCTTCTACAGGAATTTTGATTCTAGTTTGTAGGTCAGCGATGCTTTTCAAATCAAGGTTGTACGACTCCAGCTTCTGTTTGTCCCCTTTGATGGCTGCCCCACAGAAGTATACGTCCTCCCGAGACAAGAAATCATGAAGCTCACCTGGTATGGAGGGCGAGTGTATGATGTGGTACACCAAAACATCATCTTTGAGGCACAACTGAAGGACGGCGGCGCGCTGGATCTTCCCAGGGGCACGCTTTGTGTACTCTGCGTCGAGACCGATGACCCACGTCTCTACCTTTTCGAGGGAGTTGGATACATTGTTGATCCACTGCCGAACAACCCTTGGGTGGACGGTGAAGGTGGCAACTATGCGCATCGAGCCTTCGACGAGGACATGTTGGACGCTAAAAACCTGCATCTCGGTCTCTTTCACCATTTGGAACCGCTGGAATGGAGGGCTATGGTTTGGAGAATTAGGATTAGATGGCTAGTCTAACTGAAGTAGTAGATGATTATTTAAAGAGGTTAAAACAATGTGAACGCAGTGGGGTTTGGGTGAAAATGAAGACGAAGGGGAGGTGAAGAAGCCGAGGAGAATCGGTTCCCGATGGAGAAGTAAATGGGAGAAGTGGCATGTAGGCAGTTGATTAGACAGCTAGGTAGACTAAACGAAAAGGCTATGCAGGTAGACTGATGAGTCGTACCTATTCGTGTATGTGCCCATCCTTCCTAATAGGTGGGACCTATGCAAACAGATAAAAAAATGTGTCGTAGTTTTTTTTGAGCGCGTGAGTGGGAGACACAACATTCTCTGGTTAAGGAATACTCCCTCCGTTTAGGTGAGTATAAGTCACCTTATGAAAATTAGGTTTTCCCAAAACCTTTAGGCATGGAGCATTAACTTCCTGCTTGATCCCCTACCAGCCTCGTTAGACAGCGTTCTCTTCCTCTGCTGTCGCGTTCTACCTTTCCATTTTTCCTCTTCTCAAGTGTGGAACGATCTGCATGCCGTCCTTGATGCACCAGAACGACCACTGCATGCATCATGGCAGGGCGTTGATTGGGCATGCGCGAGAATTTGGTTCTGCTCGCAATCTGGATGATACCTGAACGATGAAGTTAATAGGCATGCTAGCACGGGAGACCTATTTCCACTATACAATGATGTTTCTTGCATTATCCTACTCATACTCTAAACAATGCAGATCTTACATTAACAATGCCTGTCCTTTTTGATATGATGCTGTGTCCCTACAGTTACTGCCCTTTGTAATCACACCACCTTTGCCAAAAACAGGGAAGCACAAGTGGCTCCTCGCTCGATCAGACAACGGCAAAAGACTGATGATCATTCGGACACATGAGCCGGAAAAGTTATATTGCAAAACCCCCACTGTATACAAGCACCGTGTAATACGTGAGTATCCGGATAGTGGCTGTTACGTCTATGAGCAGGATACCAGCTTGTTGGGGCTGAGGGAGTCCCAGATTAGGGGGTCTCCGGACAGCCAGACTATATCCTTTGGCCGGACTGTTGGACTATGAAGATGCAAGATTGAAGACTTCGTCCCGTGTCTGGATGGGACTCTACTTGGCATGGAAGGCAAGCTAGGCAATACGGATATGTATATCTCCTCCTTTGTAACCGACCTTGTGTAACCCTAGCCCCCTCCGGTGTCTATATAAACCGGATGGTTTTAGTCCATAGGGCAACAGACAATCATACCATAGGCTAGCTTCTATGGTTTAGCCTCTCCGATCTCGTGGTAGATCAACTCTTGTAATACTCATATCATCAAGAATAAATCAAGCAGGACGTAGGGTTTTACCTCCATCAAGAGGGCCCGAACCTGGGTAAAACATCGTGTCCCCTGCCTCCTGCTACCATCCGCCTTAGACGCACAGTTCGGGACCCCCTACCCGAGATCCGCCGGTTTTGACACCGACATTGGTGCTTTCATTGAGAGTTCCTCTGTGTCGTCGCCGTTAGGCTTGATGGCTCCTACTATCATCGATAGCGATGCATTCCAGGGTGAGACTTTTCTCCCCGGACAGTTCTTTGTGTTCGGCGGCTTCGCATCGTGGGCCAAATCGCTTGGCCATCTGGAGTAGATCAAAAGTTACGCCCCTGGCCACCAGGTCGGGTTTGGAAGCTTAAATTGCACGACTGATGTCTGCGGAGACTTGATCTTCGACGGATTCGAGCCCCGGCCTTGTGCGCCATGCGGTCACGATGGGTACGATTTATCTCTACCATTGGACCGTATTCAGGAGATTGCACTGGCAGCCGCTCCGAGCCTCAATTCGGAGCCAGTTGCGCCATCCATGGACGGGTGGATAGACCCCATCACGGAGGTCGTATCCTTAGCGGTGATCGAGCCGAATATCGACCTTACCCTTCACGAGAGCCGCGTTGTCAAACTGCCGGATCCTTCTCCGACCACAGACTCCGAACCGCCTGCGCCCGTTCCTGTCGAATCCGATTGGGCGCCGATCATGGAGTTTACCTCCGCGGATATTTCTTAGCGCTCGCCCTTTGGCGACATACTGAACTCATTAAGGTCTCTCAACTTGTCAGGAGGATCCTGGCCGAACTATGTCCGGCAGGATTGGGATGCGGATGACGAAGGAATTCGCCGCCCACCCACCACCCACTTAGTAGCCACTGTCGACGATTTAACCGACATGCTCGACTTAGACTCCGAAGACATCGACGGTATGGACGACGATGCAGGAGACGAACAGGAACCACTGCCCACAGGGCACCACACGCCCACTTCATCACATGACGTATACATGGTTGACACACCAAAAGAAAATGACGACGAGGAATGGAAGGACGCAACAAAAGGTTGTCCCCTCGAGAAGCAGTCAAAGCAGCGGCGTAAGCGCCGCCCCAAATCCCGCCTTGGCAGAAACAACGATCATATAGACCCAGCATTAGAGCAGGGTGAACCATCGCCGGACCACGGCAACACGGAGAATCAAACGGAACAACCTGACTCTGTCAAAGATAATAATCCGGACGACATCACACCGGACATACACCCGGAGCAACAAAATGCCCATCAAAGGCTTGTTGCCATCGCGAGGAGTCTAAAAAACAAGAAGCAAAGGCTCAAGGCTGCACAAGACACACTCAGAATCAGATGGAGTAAAGTACTCAACACAACAGTGAAGTACGGCGGTAATTGCCACACCAAGAGCTACCCGAAGCGGAAGTTGCTACCTGAATTCGATGAGGTGGCCTTAGATCCCCCGCAACTAAAAATTAAAACGGCCATCCGGCCGGATAGATGACCTCATGGCCAACATAGAGCGGCAAACAACGCCGCACATAAGCCAACAGGCGATCCACGCGAGGGCTCGCATCAAAAGGACGGCGCAACCAGATCCATTTATGGACCACGCAAGCGCGCTCCAACATACGATGCAACACAACAAACATCCGAACACCACGGTACACCCAGATACAGGGGTGCCACACACCCCCTATGTTTCACCGGCGAGGTTCTGGACCATGAATTTCCAGAGGGATTCAAACCCGTAAACATAGAGGCATACGACGGAACAACAGACCCTGGGGGTCTGGATTGAGGACTATATCCTCCATATCCATATGGCTTGAGGAGATGATCTCCACGCCATCAAGTACTTACCCCTCAAGCTCAAAGGGCCAGCTCGGCACTGGCTTAAAAGCCTCCCCGAAAGCTCCATTGGAAGCTGGGAAGAGCTCAAAGACGCTTTTCGGGCGAATTTTCAAGGGACTTATGTCCGACCTCCGGATGCGGACGATTTGAGTCATATAACTCAACAGCCCGGAGAGTCAGCCCGAAAGCTTTGGAACATGTTTCTTACTAAAAAGAACCAAATTGTCGACTGTCCGGACGCCGAAGCCTTGGCAGCTTTTAAGCATAGCGTCTGAGACGAATGGCTTGCCAGACACCTCGGCCAAGAAAAGCCGAGAACAATGGCAGCATTAACAAGCCTCATGACCCGCTTTTGCGCGGGCGACGACAGCTGGCTAGCCCGATGCAGCACCAGCGACCTAAGTACATCCAAAGTTAGAGACCGAAACGGGAAATCACGACACAGCAAAAATAACAAGCGCCGGAATAAAGAAGACAGCCCGAAGAGCACGGTGTTAAACGCCGGATTCAGAAGCTCTCAGCCAGGTCAGCAAAAGCCGCCCTCTAAAGGCACCAGAGATGAACTGTCCAGCTTAAACAAAATTCTAGACCAAATATGTCAGATCCATAGCACCCCCGATAAACCTACAAGTCATACCCACAGAGAATGTTGGGTCTTCAAGCAGTCCGGCAAGCTCAACGCCGAACATAAGGGGCAGGATACACCAAGCGAAGACGAGGATGAGCCTCGCAAGCAAAACACTGGGGAACAGAAGAAATTTCCACCAGAAGTCAAAACAGTAAACGTGTTACACATTATAAAGGGGAGAAATAAAGCAGCACTCCTAGATAAATATGCTCAAGGGCCTATCACCGCGGAGTTCTGCCACTAGCCGTCTCAACCGATCACCTTCGACCATCAGGATTACTCAGCAAGTATCCGAAGCGCAGGATGGGCTGCCATGGTATTAGATCCAATAATTGACGGATACCACTTCACACGAGTCCTGATGGACGGCGGTAGTAGCTTAAACCTGATATATCAGGACACAATTCGCAAAACGGGGATAGACCCAACGAAAATTTGCCACAACAATACTACCTTTAGAGGAGTAATGCCAGGCCCAGGGGCTCATTACACAGGCTCCCTGCTACTAGAGGTTATATTCAACTTCCCCGATAACTTCCGTAGCGAAAATTTAACCTTCCACATTGCTCCGTTGCAAAGTGGCTATCAAGCACTACTTGGACGCGAAGCTTTCGCTTTCTTTAAAGCAATACCGCATTACGCTTCCCTCACGCTTAAGATGCCCAGTCCACGTGGCATCATTACAGCAAATGGAAATATTGAGCGATCCCTGCGCGCCAAAGAGAGTGCGGCTGCCTTGTTAGCCGCACACTAAAACGGCCTCACCAACTAAAGCATTCGATAGGTCGTCAAGACCACGGACATGGTTAGATGAGTTCGGCGTAGCTATATGTAATTCATACAGGTTTGATGGGCACACCCCTATTACAAATACAAGGGGCTGAACGCGCGTAGACAAGTGGCAATTTTTTACTCATCTTGAATTGTACATGGTTTCTTTAAACCTACCTTTTTGCATGACAACTTTTCACCTAAGTTCCTCTCTTTCACAGATGACCATCGTGCTACACCCGTCCAGGATACGGCACAACGGAGACACAGGCACAAACATGCAGCAGGGACCCATTCCAAGGATTCTTTTTAGATTAAGACCCTGCGTCAACCTTTTTTACTGTCTCTTGTTGATACACATCCCTCGGATTCTCAGTACAATTGAGAAGGATGCTGACGTCTTGGCATGTGGCCACGTCAGAATAATGCACGTACCTGGACACCAGGGGCTTCTTACAAAGGGCACTGTTTAGGCCCGGTTTACACCATAAAGACCGAATACCTTAGGGAGTGTTCGGCGTCGCGAGTTTGGCCTTATATGCATCAGCTCCGAATCATGTCTTTGGTCAAATGTTGGGTTTGCCCGGCTCCTGTGTTTTGCTGCCTTATGTTCCGCTCTATCGGCTAAGGCGGCACCAAGAGAACTACTGCGATTGTGCCCTGGTTCATCCGGACGAGCACCTCAGTAGAGAAAGCCGAAAACTGACTGTCATGATATAGCGCGAGACTGGTCAACCACTCGATGACCTATCGGAATCTTAGAATTCCTCCGCCTTAACGAAGGGTCGTTTCCCGGCTGGGCATGTACGCACCCCGAATTCGGGTGAGTGTGGAGCCACCAGGGGCTATATAGTAGCCCCACTGTCAAACTCCTCTGGCTAAGTGAAAGTGTTAAAGCATTATAGTCCGGTTGCCTAGTTCGCTGCACTATCACCTCCTTAATAGGACCAAGACGTTGGATTAAGTGTGAACACACATCTTCTGCGAACACCCCGGCATTATATGCAAGGGGGCTGAAGCCGACGACTGTAATCTTTCAGGATATACATATACATATACATATATATATATATATATATGTGTGTGTGTGTGTGTGTGTGTGTGTGTGTGTGTGTGTGTGTGTGTACGTAAACGGCCGCACAGGAGGCATCATATTACCTTCGGGCAAAAGTATAAATACAGCCTTGATAAATTTAATAGAACATTGTTTTTACAATGGGAATACATGTCACTCAAACATAATATTCTTCGAGCACTGGGCCTCTATCAAACGAGCACCCTCAAGAACTTCTTCAAAATAGTGCTTGGCAGCCACTCGGCCTATGGCCGAACCCTGCGCTGCAATAGTGGTAGCATCCATCTCCGCCCAGTATGCTTTGACACGGGCAAGGGCCATCCGCGAGCCTTCTATGCACGCCGACCTCTTCATCGCATTGATGCGCGACACCGCACCAAGGAACTGCTACACTAAGCTGAAATAGTTGTTCGGCATCGGCCTTTCCGGCCACAGATGATTTATGACGGACCTCATGGTGAGTCCAGACAATCTATTGAGTTCGGCCCATTCGGCAAGATGATCAGTTAGTGGAAGCGGACGCTCTGGAACGTTAAACTGCAACCAGAATAGCTTGTCCACTTCACGATCTGTTTGATCTCGGAAGTATTCGGCCGCATCGACAGCACTCGCCGTCAAATCCAGATATGCGTGTGACGAACTCCACAGCCGATCCAGAGGGGCATACCGTGGATCTCCGAACTTCCTCCGCAGCAAAAAGGGCTTCCCAGCCACAATATCACCGGCTTCACGCAGCTCCTCCTTCTTCGCTCTCATGGCAGAGCGGGTGTCTTTGGTCGCCATCGTGGCCTTTTCGAGGTCCGTTGCCTTCGCTCGGTTTTCTTCCTCAAGGAACCGGCAACGGTCGGTAGTGTCTTTTAACTTTACAGCCATCTTGGCCATCTTCTCTTTGCTCTCGCAATGCGCGGCCTTCTCGGCTCTTAACTCTTCGGCCACCTTCAAAGCAGCCACATTACTACTCCTTGCTTGTTCTTTGGCTCGGGCAAGTTCCGCCCGAAGGGTCTCCATGGTGGCAGCTCCATCTGCAGTCAAAACATATTAAAGATACTGGCATCACGTTGCTCTTACTATGTGATATTCACCAGAAAACATCACTTACCCTGTGCCTCGTCAAGCCGCTTGTTAACAAGCTCAATGTCGACATCCGCCGCATCCAGTTGCCGCTTTAGTTCGGCAAACTCATTAGTCCGGCTAGCCACCGGAGCTTCCACCACCTGCACATACAAGCAGTATGGTTATTACATGGGACTATGATCCTCTGTTTGCCGCCGCTCTCGGCAACAACCAGAGTCTCAGGGGCTACTATCAACACAAGGCACACCTAAAAATGTGCGGTACTTTCACAAATGTATATCATTTTATGTACCTCAAAGCCCGTTAGTAGACTCGTAAAGGTGTCATGCAACCCGCTTTCGGCGGACGAAATCCTTTCCATCACCATACCCATCAACTTACGGTGTTCTTCCGAGATGGTCGCTCGCTTTAGCAGATCCCTCAGTGCGTCCGACTGCATATCAGACGGCCCCGGACTCCTTTGTTTGCCCTCTTCAAGAGCCAGATACTGGGGACTTCGGGTGACTATAGGATTATCTTCTGGCCTCACCAGATCCGGAGAGTCCCTCCGTGACGACACTTCAAGGTCGCCCGCTTCTTGAGCGGGGGAGTCCGATAGAGGCGTTTCGCTCTCCATCATCTCCGGAAGAAGGTCCCCTGAAGACGAGCTCCGTTGAGAAGGGCTAAGATCCGAACTGCAAGATAAATGCTTCGGTTATTTTCCTCGGAAGTAAGGTAGAATATATTTACTATTAAGTATTTTTTGATCACCTACGGCTCGTTAGAGGGCTGATCCCCGCGCGGACTTTGTGTGGCAAGAGCACCCCCAAGGCAGGACCCTTTGTTGGAGACTTCTTCTCCCGTTTGGAAGCCTTGGTTTCCGGATCTTTAGGGGCAGTCCCCTTCCTTCCCCGGAGCGAGAGAAGGTCAGAATCTTCCCCTTGGTTATCCTCCCTCAAGGAGGCGCTCATTCCCTCGGTTGGAATTGGTAGCAATGGGGGCCCGCTTTCGCCCTCATTATTCCCCCCTTTATCTTCCTTTGAGGGCTCCGGGCAAGGTGCTAGCTCGAGCATCTTTTCCAGTACTGAACTGTCCAAACCCTCAGGAAGGGGGGCCGAACACCGAATCATCTTCGCCTTTGTTAGCCAGACCTGGTCGAAGAGAGATTTCTCAGAATGACATCATGATAACTGAAAGACGGTGTGTTCGGCTAGAGGATTACTTGCCTGGTCGGCGGTGTGGTTGCTGCTCAGGCCCACATCCTCGGTGGTATCCGAACACTGTATTTGGGGTCCGAAGAATGGTTTATACATCTCCTCATGCATCAGGCCGTGGAAATTCTGAATAGTGTGCGGTCCTTCTGGGTTGAACTCCCACATGCGGATGGGCCGGCGTTTGCATGGCTAGACTCAACGAACCAGCATGACTTGCACCACCATAACCAGACTGAAATCTCCTTCGAAGAGATCTTGAATGCGGCTTTGCAGTATAGGCACGTCCTTGGCTGGACCCCAGCTCAGCCCTCTGCTAATCCATGACATCAGTTGTGGTGGAGGGCCAGAGCGGAAAGCAGGGGCAGCTACCCACTTGGCACTTCTGGGAGTTGTGATGTAAAACCACTCATGTTGCCATAATCCGGATACCTCTGGAAAGGAACCCTTCGGCCATGAAGCACCAGCAATTTTGCTTATTAGAGCGCGTCCGCACGCTGCATGCTGCCCTTCAACTATCTTCGGCTTCACGTCAAAGGTCTTGAGCCACAAGCCGAAGTGAGGGGTAATGCGGAGAAAGGCCTCACAAACGACAATGAATGACGATATGTGTAGGAGGGAATCCCGGGCTAGATCGTGAAAATCCAACCTGTAATCGAACATAAGACCCCTGACAAAGGGATCTAGAGGAAGGCCTAGTCTTCGAAGGAAATGGGGAACGAACACGACGCTCTCGTTGGGTTCAGGAGTAGGGATGACCTGCCCTCGGGCGGGCAGCCTGTGTGAAATCTCGGCGGTCAGATATCTGGCCTCCCTCAACTTTTTGATGTCCTCCTCCATGACGGAGGAAGGCATCCACCCGCCTTGGAGGCTAGATCCGGACATGATTGGAGATCCGAAGCACCTGACCTGGGCTTTGGTTGTTAGAACTCGAGGTGGGGGAAGGATTCGATTGAGCATGGGGGGGGGGAAGTAAAAGCCTTGTCCCTTTATAAAGAGGGTGAATATCAAGCGTCCTCCATGTAGCCGTTTGGGACTTGCCTAAAATCTAGGAGTCCTAGGCGCGGTTGGGTTACCCACGCCCGTATTGATGAGAATCCCGTAATAAGGGGAACACGATCTCTGCTTTGACAAGACGTGTCAAAAAACTGCCTCACTTTATGTGCGGGGCTAGTTAAAGAAAAAACGGTTCGAATAATCGCCGAGCCATGGCATGATGTCATGTTGTCAAAACGTGTCAGCAGATTAGATTTGTGGAAATATTATTCTCTCTACGGTATTATGTGGAACTTATTTTGCAGGGTCGGACACTATCCTTTTATTTGAACTCTTCTGTGGTATATCCGGAGGAGGAACCCGCCTTGCAATGTCGAAGACAACACTGCGTGCCGGACTCATCGTCATTGAAGCCTGGTTCAGGGGCTACTGAGGGAGTCCTGGATTAGGGGGTCTCCGGACAGCCGGACTTTATCCTTTGGCTGGACTATTGGACTATGAAGATACAAGATTGAAGACTTCGTCCCGTGTCCGGATGGGACTCTACTTGGCGTGGAAGGCAAGCTAGGCAATACGGATATGTATATCTCCTCCTTTGTAACCGACCTTGTGTAACCCTAGCCCCCTCCCATGTCTATATAAACCGGAGGGTTTTACTCCGTAGGACAACAGATAATCATACCATAGGCTAGCTTATAGGGTTTAGCCTCTCCGATCTCGTGGTAGATCAACTCTTGTAATAATCATATCATCAAGAATAAATCAAGCAGGACGTAGGGTTTTACCTCCATCAAGAGGGCCCGAACCTGGGTAAAACATCGTGTCCCCTGCCTCCTGCTACCATCCGCCTTAGACGCACAGTTCGGGACCCCCTACCTGAGATCCGCCGGTTTTGACACCGACAGGGGCCTTTTGGATTTTTTAGTTGCAGGCGGGTAAACAGCCTTGGTTCACACTCTCTGTTTCTCAGACTCAATTATCCGATTAACCAGGAGATCACCGTTGGCAAGGACCTTGATGGCAAAAAGGCTTTGTTTGCTATAGAAAACTGTGTCTACATGGCGAGCCCTAGGAGTTCGGGAGCAAACTCCCCTGATTGTCAATGATATAGCCTGCAGCCAAAAGAAGGTGAGAAGGACAAAGGCATCTGGATTAACTTTGATCCTTGGATGTCTTAATTACGACAGGCAGTGATGTGGTTCAAGCCTTCAGGTTGATAGGTAATTGGGCTGTTGCATCGAAAGGGTGGAGTACTGGTGCCTCCGGATCATTGGTCACTGAAGCGGGGCTGCAAATTATGACGGTGTTGGATCATCTCTTCGAATGACTTTGTTGTCTTTGCTGCTGGTTCTGGATGGGTAGTTCTTTCTTTTGTTATGCATATTCCTTGTCATTTGGTCATCCTCGTCTATGTCACTCTTACTATGTAATAGTTGCTTCTGTTTAGAATGTCATTCTCGTCTGGATCACGAGAGTCTGAGCACTACAGATGGGTGCGTTTTGGTGGTGTAGCAAGACTTCTTGTGAACTATCATGTCTTGTTGTTTATGTCAGTAGTAGTCACTAGTCAGTGTTTGAATGTTGTATATATTGTTGTTTCGAACTGTTTATTGTCTCGAACTACTGGTGGGCTAAATGAGGGCATCGCCATTCTCCAGTGTTCAGAGTATATCTCCTTTTTTCAAGTTATATAATTTGAGCTCAGTGTCTTTTCGATGATGTACACTTGTTTGGGCCAGTGAGGTGTCGTTGAATATGGGCCGAGTAGTAACGCAATGCCAAACATGTCAATTATGACTCTCAAGCCGGGCTCCCAAAAGATCCTGAAAAAAGGCCGGGCTCTCCAAAAAAGAATGAATAAGGACTCTTAGGCCGACATGTGGGCGTCACCAGTGTTTTCTTGCGCTTGCGTGCCGAGAGCATATTGGCGTGTGCTCGAAATTCATGCTACCTTTTCATCCCCAGTCTCCCGCCCCTCCCCCACCTCTGGAATCTCGATTCCTACTCTAGTTCCCCCAAATCCCCCTCCTGTACTCCCTGTACTCAAGAGCACTATCATGTCGCCGGTCAACGCGGATCTCCGAGCCAGAGATCCTGAGGTCCGTCCTGCCTTCGGTCGCTGCGTGCTGTCGCTCAATAGTGGCATGGCGGCGCTTGATGACTAGTTTGCTGGCAAAGTGCTGATGGTAACCATCAACGGCGACCGGCCTCCCGTCTCGCCAGACGACCTTGTCAAAGCTATTGGCATTGCGCACGGCATCCAAATAAGTGACTTGCTCGTCAAAGTCTGTCCGCCACCGGCTGATTTCTTCGTTAGGTTCCGGACAACTTTCGACTGCAGTCGTGTTTTTGAATCTTCCCGGCGTTTGTTCTGCGATGCCGCGCTGGTGAGCTTTGATCGGGGCACCCAGGATGGGGCTCGGTGCCCTCTGAGCTTGAGTTTTTAACAAAGCTTACCTTCCACGGCATGCCTCGATGTGCTTGGAACAGCGAGTCCATGAACGAGCTTATCAACGACCTTGGAGGTGAGCTCTTAAGTATGTTTGTTCCTCCAGACAACTGGGCTCTGACGGTTATGGCATGGATGAAGAAGCCGTCCACCATACCGAAGGTGATTGGTGTTGAGATACCGGTGCAGGAACCGGGGTTGTACTATTCGTCACCACCAAGGCCACTGCGGACCACGTTAGGGATGTACCTGTATCGAGTGTTCGTGCATATCGAAGAAGTGGTCAATCCATCAATCGAAGTCCTGTCGCCGCCGCTAGTGCCAGGGTTCGTCAATGACGTCCATTACAGGAGTCAACGTTAGACTTCCCCCGTGTTGCTCAGAATGATGGATGGCACAGGGCCTACTCCATCGCGCGGCGGAGGCCATTGCTTCTTTGGGAGAAGAGGCAGGGCTGGCTTCCTGGATGTGTTCTAATTTGAGGTAACAACTGAATCTTGTCAGATACTAGTTAAATCCGAGCTATGGGTGTGAAGCACTGATATGCCAGTACATTTGATTGTGACCTATTCTAATTTTGTACCTAAACTTTTTTAGAAAGGGTTGTACGTCAACTTAATGTGGTAGCAGAACTTATTGTGTTGTCTGTCTATTTTATTTGCACAACATTCAAGATATTTCCCCGTCATTGATAAAGACGATGAACCGTTATGTACGACTTCGTTGGTTTCAACATAGCCATTCCCGTAGCGATCCACTACTTCCATCCTGATTATGCCGCCTGCGTGAAATTTTTGTATGCAAGTTCAGTGTGCTATGATGTTCTATATGATTGTGTTAACTATATAAGTTTTTAGTGAGCATCAACAATGCATATGGCTGAAAGATGTATTTATGAGCATCGACTGATGGGTCTCTCTCTCTATCTCTCTCTCACACACACGCACACACACAGGCGCACACGCACAAGTGGGACCCGTTGAATTATTTATTTGCTCGTGACAACTTTTAATTAGGTTCCATTGTAATCTAACTTTTTTCTAAAGTTATTAATTGAGATCAGTGACTTCAAAAAGTTGTACAGAAGCCTTGTTTGGGCCTTTCCAATGTCGCTGAATGTGGGCTGAGTAACCATGTTAGGTTGTACTGTACTACACAGGCCTTTTTTTCAACATCAGCAATGCAACTGGGCCGATAGTTGTACACAATATCCAGGTCAACTTGTTATTCTCCGCCCCGCTGGGCTGCAAACTTTCCTAGGAGGTATGCATTAGGCTTAACAAGAAAATGGACTTTAAGAAATAATAAATGGGATGTAATTATAATAACTAGACAGTTACTATGCACCAAACATGTAATTAGTTTGAAAAATATATTATTTTTGGAATTTGAAAATTTTAATTTCATTACTTGTTGCGCGCGCAATATTTCGTTGGATTTTAACGTAATACAACTTTATTTTGAAATTATATTTAACCTGACTAGAAATTTCGGATAAAAATATTTCGGATCCCATCAAAATGTGGGAATTTTTTTTGAATTCTGTTTTGAGCGGTTGTTTGAAATTATTAATCGTTGTCCTAGCTAGAAGTTGGGTTGTACTTTTAACAAACTGTATGGGCTGTAGTAAATTCCATTAGAATTAAAAAATGGGTTGTACATTCTTACAAATCGCAAATGGGCTATATGTTCTCTGCCAAATCCGAGCTGTGGGCCTACTAAGTTGACGCGTACCAAGGGCTTTGTCAACTTAGTCAATATAAATGATTCTAGCTGCAGTGATCGTACGATGTCCATCCAACGGCCGTAGTGCTTCTTCAACCTCTGGTCTTCTTGCTCCAGCCGCCCAAAGCCGGTCGTGTCGCATGCTCCTGCCTCCCGTGGCCGGCTGTGATGTCGCGGAGGCCTCACCGCCCCGTACTACTCCCACCGCTGGCCAGGCCATCCCTCTACTCACCCACACTCCCTGTTATTCTACGGCAAAGGCAGCCTCACACCGCACCCGAACCAGTGAACCCTCGTACTCCTCTCCGTGCGGGCTTCCACTGATGCGTCTTCCCCGTCTCTGCGTTGTCCCCTTCCTAGGCCTCACCGTCGTCTAGACCACCGCCCTGGTGCTCTCGGCGCGGCGTGGTCAACGACCGACTTCCATCGGAAGAGTACTATACGTGGAGAGGCTGACAGCTGGGTCCAAGCGGCCGCAAGGAAGTGCCTCCTTATTACGCGCAAAATAATTATTCCTCCACCTGATAGCAGGGACCACCGGACGGGCCACCTTCTTTCACGAAAAAAAACGTTTCCCCCCTGACTGCTGGGAGCCACCGGACGGGCCAGCGTATTTCGCGAAAAAATGTTCCCCCCGCTATCAGCTCGGACCCACCAGAAGTGCCTCCTTATTACGCACAAAAAATGAATACTCCCCCTGCTAGCTAGGACCCACCATGGTGGGAGGCTGACTTGTGGGCCTACTAAGTTGACTGGGACGGGGGCCTTTGTCAACTTTAGTCAATATGAACGATTCTAGCTCCAATGACCGTACAATGTCCATCCAACGGCCGTAGTGCTTCTTCAATCTCTGGTCTTCTTGCTCCAGCCACCCAAAGTAGCTCCGGTCGTGCCGCATGCTACTGCCTCCCGTGGTTGGCTGTGCTGCCGCGGAGGCCTCACCGTCCCCTACTATTCCCACCGTTGGCCAGGACCTGCGGCGACTGCAGCCTCACACCGCAGCCGAACAAGTGAACCCTCGTACTCCTCTCTGCGTGGGCTTCCAATGCCGCGTCTTCCCCGGCTCCCCGTCGTCCCCTTCCTAGGCCTCGCCGTCGTCCACCGCCCTGGTGCTCTCGGTGCGACGTGGTCAACGTGGTCAAGGAACGACTTCCATCGGATGTGGATTGTACGTGGAGAGGCTGACAGTTGGGTCCACGGCCGCAGCAAGGAAGTGCCTCCTTATTACACGGAAAATAATGATTCCTCCACCTGACAGCTGGGACCCATCGGACGGGCCACTATATTTCGTGAAAAAAATGTTTCCCCCTGACTGCTGGGACCCACCAGCTACATCTTCGCACGCAAGGAAGTGCGTCCGGGCAAAAAAACGATTTGCCCCCCTGACTACTGGGACCCACCAGCTACATCTTCTCGGGCAAGGAAGTGCCCGACAGTCGGGACTCACCTGGTCGAAGCGTACGTAGCATTGTCATTCTGGTCGCGAACGTGTACATACATATATATTGGTGGATGTAGAGGCGCGCACGTGTCTTAGTAGAGGCGCGTATGTGTCGTAGTAGAGGCGCGCACGTAGCATGTACACGTACATACAGCGGCCAGGGTGCAAGAAAGAAAATACGACCACGTATGTGTACATATGGGCGGGGTCTCGAACGCCTACTCGCGCATACGTACGGTCAGGGCTGGTGTACATGGCTGGGTCGGAACGGAGAAACAACATCGTCGTCGTGTTCATGGGGAGGCAACGGAATGCGCCGTGTTCATGGGGAGGCAACAGAATGCGTCGTGTTCATCGGGAGGCAACGGAACACATGGGAGCCAACCGGCTGGGTCGGAACAGAATGCGTGGCCGTGTTCATCGGGAGGGCTTGGACGGAACAGGCGATGGAAACGAGGCCTGGCGTACCGCACAACGGAGGAAACAAACCTCCTACATTCGGAACGGGGTCCTATTGATCGGGAGGGGTCTGGCGTACCGCAAACAGAGGAAACGGACCTCCTACAGTTGAAATGGCGGTCCTGTTGATCGGGAGGGGTGTGGCGTACCGCAAAATGGACGAAACGGACGTCCTACGGTCGAAACGGGGGTCCTGTTGATCGGGAGGGGTGTGGCGTACCGCAAAACGGACGAAACGGACTTGTGTTGGAGCGCTACGGTCGAAACGGGGGTCCTGTTCATCGGGAGGGGTGTGGCGTACCGCAAAATGGGACTCCACAGGATACTGTTCATCTCCACCGTCGACCTCTTCCAGCCTCCACGGGCTATCGTCGACCTCCTCGAGCCTCCATGGGCTCCTGTTTATCCAGCCTCCACCGCGCGCTACTCCACCGGCTACTATTCAACCACCCCTCCATGGGCACCCCTCCACCGTCTACTGTTCATCCAGCCCTCCACACCACAGGGTCCTGTTCAACCACCCCTCCACGGGCACCCCTCCACCGTCTACTATTCATCCAGCCCTCCACGACACCACGGGGTCCTGTTCATCCAGAGGCAATGCCACCGCTCACTGTTCATCCAACCCCCTCCCCCCCCAACACTCACTGTTCATCCAATCGATCAGCTTCAGTTAGCAGCAGTAGCGAAGGAATCGCTCGATCGGGTTCAGTTAACAGCCATCGATCGATCAATCGGGTTCGGTAACGCGTAGCCTGCAGTGCAATTGCTCGGGTTCAGTTAGAGCCCAACACCTCGCTCGGGTTCAGTTAGAGCCAACGCCTCGCACACACACGCATATGTGTACGAGAGAAACGTCCATCGCTCGGCCCCCGACCTCCCACCGTATCCGGGAACTCCCCGAAATTATCCTCCCCCTCGCTTCTACCACGGTTTTTTCCGTTATGGACGGCCCAAAGAATGTCATCCAGCTGCGTCTCTGGCCCGCCCCAGGAGAAAAGCCCATTTTCTGTCATGATTTTTTGTCATAGAAGTAGGAGCCCACCACATCTATGATGATACTGGGTTTTGTCACAATTATCGTCATAGAAGTGTCATATGTATGACAGAAAAAAATTTCGTTCGGCCCAAAATGTCACGAATGTGTCGCTTTTTTGTAGTGTTTGTGTCTTAAGGTTTTATTATAGTATGAAATCTAGGATAGATCGAATGGAAAGAATAGCTTCGTGTTATTTTACTACGGACTCTTGAATAGATCAATCCGAAAGAATAACTTTGAGGTGGTTTCGTACCCTACAATAATCTCTTCGTTTGTTCTCCGCTATTAGTGACTTTGGAGTGACTCTTTGTTGCATGTTGAGGGATAGTTATATGATCCAATTATGTTATTATTGTTGAGAGAACTTGCACTAGTGAAAGTATGAACCCTAGGCCTTGTTTCGAAGCATTGACATACTGTTTATGCTCACTTTTACCTCTTCCTACCTTGCTGTTTTAATATTTTCAGATTACAAAAAACTATATCTACCATCCATATTGCACTAGTATCACCATCTCTTTGCTGAACTAGTGCACCTATACAATTTACCACTATATTGGGTGTGTTGGGGACACAAGAGACTCTTTGTTATTTGGTTGCAGGGTTGTTTGAGAGAGACCATCTTCATCCTACGCCTCCCATGGATTGATGAACCTTAGGTCATCCACTTGAGGGAAATTTTCTACTGTCCTACAAACCTCTGCACTTGGAGGCCCAACAACGTCTACAAGAAGAAGGTTGTGTAGCAGACATCAAGCTCTTTTCTGGCGCCGTTGCCGGGGAGGTTAGCGCTTGAAGGTATATCTTTAGATCTTGCAATTGAATCTTTTAGTTTCTTGTTTTATCACTAGTTTAGTCTATAAAAGAAAACTACAAAAAAATGGAATTAAGGTTGCCTCATATGCTTCATCTTTTTAATATCTTTTGTGAAAATAAGGATTCTGATAATTGTGCCAAAGTGTTAGAAGACGAATGCATTAGAATGTTTGTCACTAAATCTTTCTATGATGAGCATGATTGCAATGTTTTTAGTATGAATTCTTTGAATATCCATGACACTAATGATATGCAAAGCCACAAGCTTGGGGATGCTATGTTTGATTAAGATGATATTTTTAGTCCCCCAAGTTTTGATGAGCAAATTTATTATGATGATAGCATGCCTCCTATTTATGATGATTATGTTTATGAAAGTGGTTTCAGAGAGGTCATGACTTTATTTAGTGATGAATCCACTATTTCGGAAGAGGTTCCAATTGATTATGAGAACAAAGTTGCTATCTATGATAATTATTGTGATGACATGTATGCTATAAAGAACAATGATAACCATGAAACTTGTCATCTTGATTTTAATCTTAAATTGGATTATGCCTCACATGATAGTTATTTTGTTAAGTTTGTTCCCACTACTATTCATGAGAAGAAATTTGCTTATGTGGAGAGTAATAAAAATTCTATGCTTGTAGATCATGAAAAGAATGCTTTATGTGATGGTTATATTGTTTAATTCATTCATTATTCTACTGAAAATTATTATGAGGGAGGAATATATGCTCGTAGGAATTGCAATAATATCAAGTCTCCTCTCTAGGTGTTGACAATCTTGAAGTTTTGCTTGCTTTACCTTCCTTTGCAAGTTGATTCTTATTCCCATAAATTGTTTGCTCACAAAATCCCTATGCATAGGAAGAGGGTTAGACTTAAATGTGCTAGCCATATTCTTCATGATGCTCTCTTTATGTTTCAATTCTTATCTTTTATGTGAGCATCATTGAAATCATCATTCCTAGCTACGGGCGTGAAACGACAACGCTTGTTGGGAGGCAACCCAATTTTATTTTTCTTCCTTGCTTTTTGTTCCTGTTTAGTAATAAATAATTTATCTATCATCTGTTATGATTGTGTTTTTATGTTTTAATTAGTGTTTGTGCCAAGTAAAGCCTTTAGGATCTTCTTGAGTGATTGTTGTTTGATCGTGCTGATAAAAACAGAGAGTATGCGCTCACGAAAATAATTTTTATTTTTTACCAGAGAGCGATAAAATACCAATTCCAACTGCAGTAGATCAATATACTTTTTATCCTGGTCTTCCTAATTTTTCAGAATGTTTGGAGTTACAGAAGTATTCGAAACCTCCAGATTGCTACAGACTGTTCTATTTTTGACAGATTCTGTCTTCTATGTGTTGTTTGCTTATTTTGATGAATCTATGAGTAGTATCGGAGGGTATGAACCATAGAGAAGTTGGAATACAGTATATATTACACCAATATGAATTTATAATGAGTTCACAACAGTGCCAAAAGTGGTGATTTATTTTCTTATACTAATGGAGCTTACGAGTTTTCTGTTAATTTTTGTGTTGTGAAGTTTTCAAGTTTTGGGTACAGATTTGATGGACTATGGAATAAGGTGGGGCAACAGCCTAAGCTTGGGGATTCCCAAGGCACCCCAAGGTAATACTCAAGGACAACCAAGAGCCTAAGCTTGGGGATGCCCCGGAAGGCATCCCCTCTTTCGTCTTCGTTCATCGGTAACTTTACTTGAGGCTATATTTTTATTCATCACATGATATGTGTTTTTCTTGGAGGGTCTTGTATGATTTGAGTCTTTGCCTTTTAGTTTACCACAATCATCCTTGCTGTACACACCTTTTGGGAGAGACACGCATGAATCGGAATTTATTAGAATACTCTATGTGCTTCACTTATATCTTTTGAGCTAGATGATTTTGCTCTAGTGCTTCACTTATATTATTTTGAGAGTCTTTTTAGAACAGCATGGTAATTTGCTTTGGCTATAAAATTAGTCCTAATATGATAGGCATCCAAGATGGGTATAATAAAAACTTTCATATAGAGTGCATTGAATACTATGAGAAGTTTGATACTTGATGATTGTTTTAAGATTTGAAGATGGCGATATTAGAGTCATGCTAGTTGAGTATTTGTGAATTTGAGAAATACTTGTGTTGAGGTTTGCAAGTCCTGTAGCATGCGCGTATGGTAACCTTGTGTAACTAATTTGAAGCATGATGTGTTTCTTTGATTGTCCTCCTTATGAGTGGCGGTTGGGGACGAGCGATGGTCTTTTCCTACCAATCTATCCCCCTAGGAGCATGCGCGTAGTGGTTGGTTTGATGACTTGTAGATTTTTGCAATAAGTATGTGAGTTCTTTATGACTAATGTTGAGTCCATGGATTATACACACTCTCACCCTTCCATCGTTGCTAGCCTCTTCGGTACCGTGCATTGCCCTTTGTCACCTCAAGAGTTAGTGCAAACTTCGTCGGTGCATCCAAACCTTGTGATACGATACGCTCTATCACACATAAGCCTCCTTATATCTTCCTCAAAACAGACACCATACCTACCTATTATGGCATTTCCATAGTCATTCCGAGATATATTTCCATGCAACTTTCCACCGTTCCATTTTTATGACACGCTCCATCTTTGTCATATTGCCTTGCATGATCATGTAGTTGACATCGTATGTGTGGCAAAGCCACCGCTCATAATTTTCTTACATGTCACTCTTGAATCATTGCACATCCCGATACACCGCCGGAGGCATTCATATAGAGTCATATTTTATTCTAGTATCGAGTTGTAAATAAATAGAAGTGTGATGATCATCATTATTAGAGCATTGTCCCGTGAGGAAAATAAGAGAAAGGCCAAATAAAAAAAGAAGGCCCCAAAAAATGAGAGAAAAAGAGAGAGGGGGCAATGTTACTATCCTTTTTCCACACTTGTGCTTCAAAGTAGCACCATGATCTTCATGATAGAGAGTCTCTTATTTTGTCACTTTCATATACTAGTGGGAATTTTTCATTATAGAACTTGGCTTGTATATTTCAACAATGGGCTTCCTCAAAATGCCCTAGGTCCTCATGAGCAAGAAAGTTGGATGCACACCCACTTAGTTTCTTTTGTTGAGATTTCATACATTTATAGCTCTAGTGCATCTGTTGCATGGCAATCGCTACTCCTCGCATTGACATCAATTGATGGGCATCTCCATAGCCCGTTGATTAGCCGCGCCAATGTGAGACTTTCTCCTTTCTTGTATTCTCCACACAACCTCCATCATCATATTTTGTTCCACCTATAGTGCTATGTCCATGGCTCACGCTCATGTATTGCGTGAAAGTTGAAAAGGTTTGAGAATAATAAAGTATGAAACAATTGCTTGGCTTGTCATCGGGGTTGTGCATGATGGGAGCATTTTGTGTGACGAAAATGAAGCATGGCCAAACTATATGATTTTGTAGGGATGAGCTTTCTTTGGCTATGTTATTTTGAGAGGACATAATTGCTTGGTTAGTATGCTTGAAGTATTATTGTTTTTATGTCAATATTAAACTTTTGTCTTGAATCTTATGGATCTGAATATTCTTGCCACAATAGAGAAGATTACATTGATGAATATGTTGGGTACCATTCCACATCAAAAATTCTGTTTTTATCATTTACCTACTCGAGGACAAGCGGGAATTAAGCTTGGGGATGCTTGATACGTCTCCAACGTATCTATAATTTTTGATTGTTCTGTGCTATTATATTATCCATCTAGGATGTTTTATATGCATTTTTATGCTATTTTATATGATTTTTGGGACTAACCTATTAACCTATAGCCAAGTGCCAATTTCTGTTTTTTCCTTATTTTTGAGTATCGCAGAAAAGGAATATCAAACGGAGTCCAATTGAACTAAAAATTTACGGACATTGTTTTGGACCAGAAGAAGCCCACGGGGTACTGGAGATGGACCAGAAGAGTCCCGAGGCCACCACGAGGGTGGGGGTGCGCCCTACCCCCTGGGCGCGCCCCCTACCTCGTGCCCGCCTCGTGGACCCCCCTGACTTGTTCCCGATGCCAACGCCTCTTATATATCCCCAAACTTCGAGAAAGAAACCTAGATCGGGAGTTCTGCCGCCGCAAGCCTCCGTAGCCACCAGAAACCAATCTAGACCCGTTCTGGCACCCTGCCAGAGGGGGGAATCCCTCTCCGGTGGCCATATTCATCATCCTGGCGCTCTCCATGACGAGGAGGGAGTAGTTCACCCTCGGGGATGAGGGTATGTACCAGTAGCTATGTGTTTGATCTCTCTCTCTCTCTCTCTCTTGTGTTCTTGATTCGGCATGATCTTGATGTATCGTGAGCTTTGCTATTATAGTTGGATCTTATGATGTTTCTCCCCCTCTACTCTCTTGTAATGGATAGAGTTTTCCCTTTGAAGTTATCTTATCGGATTGAGTCTTTAAGGATTTGAGAACACTTGATGTATGTCTCGCATGTGCTTATCTGTGGTGACAATGGGATATTCACGTGATCTACTCGATGTATGTTTTGGTGATCAACTTGCGAATTCCATGACATTGCGAACTTATGCATAGGGGTTGGCACACGTTTTCATCTTGACTCTCTAGTAGAAACTTTGGGGAATGATAACCCACAAGTATAGGGGATCGCAACAACTTTCGAGGGTAGAGTATTCAACCCAAATTTATTGATTCGACACAAGGGGAGCCAAAGAATATTCTCAAGTATTAGCAGCTGAGTTGTCAATTCAACCACACCTGCAAACTTAGTATCTGCAGCAAAGTGTTCAGTAGAAAACTAATATGATAGTGATGGTAACGGTAACAAAAGAGTAATGAAAGCAAAGTAATGTTTTTGGTATTTTGTAGTGATTGTAACAATAGCAACGGGAAAGTAAATAAGCGTAAACCAGTATATGGAAAGCTCGTAGGCATTGGATCAATGATGGAAAATTATGCCGGATGCGGTTCATCATGTAACAGTCATAACATAGGGTGACACAGAACTAACTCCAATTCGTTAATGTAATGTGGGCATGTATTCCAAATATAGTCATACATGCTTATGGAAAAGAACTTGCATGACATCTTTTGTCCTACCCTCCCGTGGCAGCGGGGTCCTAATGGAAACTAAGGGATATTAAGGCCTCCTTTTAATAGAGAACCAGAACAAAGCATTAGCACATAGTGAATACATTAACTCCTCAAACTACGGTCATCACCAGTAAGTATCCCGATTATTGTCACTTCGGGGTTAACAGGTCATAACACATAAAAGGTGATTATAGACTTGCAAGATAGGATCAAGAACACTCATATATTGATGAAAACATAATAGGTTCAGATCTGAAATCATGGCACTCGGGCCCTAGTGACAAGCATTAAGCATAGCAAAGTCATAGCAACATCAATCTCAGAACATAGTGGATACTAGGGATCAAACCCTAACAACACTAACTCGATTACATGGTGAATCTCATCCAACCCATCACCGTCCAGCAAGCCTATGATGGAATTACTCACGCACGGCAGTGAGCATCATGAAATTGGTGATGGAGGATGGTTGATGATGACGACGGCGACGAATCCCCCTCTCCGGAGCCCCGAACGGACTCCAGACCAGCCCTCCCGAGAGGTTTTAGGGCTTGGCGGCGGCTCCGTATCATAAAACGCGATGATTTCTTCTGTCCTATTTTTTCTCCCCGAAAGCAGTTATATAGAGTTGGAGTTGGAGTCGGGGGGTCTCTAGGGGGCCCACAAGGTAGGGGGCGCGCCCTAGAGGGGCGCCCCCCACCCTCATGAGAAGGGTGCGGGCCCCCTGGTCTTCATCTTTGGCAAGGATTTTATTATTATTTATTGTAATATATCCCGTGGAGTTTCAGGTCATTCCGAGAAATTTTGTTTTCTACACATAAAACAACATCATGGCAATTCTGCTGAAAATACAGTCAGTCCGGGTTAGTTCCATTCAATTCATACAAGTTAGAGTCCAAAACAAGGGCAAAAGTGTTTGGAAAAGTAGATACGTTGGAGACGTATCAACTCCCCCAAGCTTAAACCATTGCTTGTCCTCAAGAAATTCAGTTGACAAACTGAAAGAAATAAAGAAAAACTTTTACAAACTCTGTTTGCTCTTGTTGTTGTAAATATGTCAAGCTAGCATTCAAGTTTTCAGCAAAGATTATAATTAACCACATTTGCAATAATTCTCAGGTCTCATGATTACTCATATCAATAACATAATCAACTAGCAAGCCATAATAATAAATCTCGGATGACAACACTTTCTCAAAACAATCATAGTATGATATAACAAGATGGTATCTCACTAGCCCTTTCTGAGACTGCAAAACATAAATGTAGAGCACCTTTAAAGATCAAGGACTGACTAGACATTGTAATTCATGGTAAAAGATATCCAATCATAGTCACACCCAATATAAATTAACAGTAATGAATGCAAATGACAGTTGTGCTCTCCAGCTAGTGCTTTTTAATAAGAGGGTGATGACTCAGCATAAAAGTAAATAGATAGGCCCTTCGCAGAGGGAAGCAGGGATTTGTAGAGGTGCCAGAGCTCAGTTTTAAAATAGAGGTGAATAACATTTTGAGCGGTATACTTTCATTGTCAACATAACAACCGAGAGATGGCAATATCTTCCATGTTACACACATTATAGGCGGTTCCCAAATAGAATGGTAAAGTTTATACTCCCCCTCCACCAACAAACATCAATCCATGGCTTGCTCGAAACAACGAGTGCCTCCATGAAAGTGCAACTATCCCTAGGTGGTTTTCGTAATTCATAACAACATATAGCTCATTGAGCTAATGCTATTCCAAGATGACTATTTCACGCTCAATGATTGGCATGGCATGGATGTGAAAGTGGAACCCTCAAAATGCTAAGGACAAAGGATTGGCTCAAGCTCAAAAGCTCAAGACTCTTCATTTTATATTTTAGTGATCCAAGATCACATTGAGTCTTTGGGAAAAGCCAATACTATCAAGGAGGGATGAGGTGTTGGTTAATGAGCCTCTTGCTTCATGTGCTTAATGATATGCTCCAAAACCCTCAACTACTTTCCCATATCCACATATGACCTAAACCCTAAGCCAAACTCGGTCCTACCGATTCTTTCTATCCGGCGCCACCGAGTTTCACTTGTCATAAGCCACTGCCAAACCCTAGCAATTCGGTTCTACCGGTAGGGATCTCGGTCTCACTGAGATGGGATTGCAAACTCTCTGTTTCCCTTTCGTAACTTTTCGGTCTCACCGAAAGAGCGAATCGGTCCCACCGAGATTGCAATGTAAATTCAGTGTTTCCTTTTTGTAACTTTTCGGTCTCACCGAAAGAGCAAATCGGTCCCACCGAGTTTGCCTGACCAACTCTCTGGTTAGCTTATTACCAAAATCGGTCCCACCGAGTTTGTGTAATCAGTCACACCGAGATTACGTTATTCCCAAACCCTAACCATATCGGTCCTACCGAGTTGCATGTCAGTCCCACCGAAAATCTCTAATGGTCACTAGGTTTACCTTTTCGGTCCGACCGAGTTTGTTGATTCGGTCCCACCGAGATTGGAAAACTGTGTGTAACGGTTGGATTTTGTGTGGAGGCTATATATACCCCTCCGCCTCCTCTTCATTCGTGGAGAGAGCCATCAGAACACATACACAATTCCAACTCATATGTTCTGAGAGAGAACCACCTACTCATGTGTTGAGACCAAGATATTCCATTCCTACCATATGAATCTTGATCTCTAGCCTTCCCCAAGTTGCTTTCCACTCAAATCTTCTTTCCACAAAATCCAAATCCTATGAGAAAGAGTTGAGTGTTGGGGAGACTATCATTTGAAGCACAAGAGCAAGGAGTTCATTACCTACACACCATTTGTTACTTCTTGGAGAGTGGTGTCTCCTAGATTGGCTAGGTGTCACTTGGGAGCCTCCGACAAGATTATGGAGTTGAACCAAGGAGTTTGTAAGGGCAAGGAGAGCGCCTACTTCGTGAAGATCTACCGCTAGTGAGGCAAGTCCTTCGTGTGCGATGGCCATGGTGGGATAGACAAGGTTGCTTCTTCGTGGACCCTTTGTGGGTGGTTGCTTCTTCGTGGACCCTTCGTGGGTGGAGCCCTTCGTGGACTCGCGCAACCGTTACCCTTTGTGGGTGGAGCCCTTCGTGGACTCGCGCAACCGTTACCCTTTGTGGGTTTAAGTCTCCATCAACGTGGATGTAGGATAGCACCACCTATCCGAACCACGGGAAAAACATCCGTGTCTCCAATTGCGTTTGAATTCTCCAAACCCTTCCCTTTACATTCTTGCAAGTTGCATGCTTTACTTTCCACTGCCAATATACTCTTTGCATGCTTGCTTGAATTGTGTGATGATTGCTTGACTTGTCCTACAATAGCTAAAATCTGCCAAGAACTAAAATTGGGAAAAGGTTAAGTTTTTATTTGGTCAAGTAGTCTAATCACCCCCCCCCTCTAGACATACTTTCGATCCTACAAGTGGTATCAGAGCTTTGGTCTCCATTTGCTTTGATCTCCATAGCTTTTGGTGGTCTTAGCCTTGGTTTCACAACCTAGGAGAGTATGGCGTCTAGCGGGGGAAATTATCACCGTAGAGGTCCTTACTTTGATGGTACTAATTTTGCTAGTTGGAAGCATAAAATGAAAATGCATATTCTTGGACATAACCCCGCCGTTTGGGCTATTGTGTGTGTTGGTTTGCAAGGTGACTTCTTTGATGGGAAAGAAGCAAACCGTGAAGCTACCGTGGATGAGTTGAAGATGTTGCAGTACAATGCTCAAGCTTGTGATATTCTCTTCAACGGATTGTGCCCCGAAGAATTCAACAAAATCAGCCGTCTTGAGAATGCAAAGGAAATTTGGGACACTTTGATTGATATGCACGAAGGTACCGACTCCGTCAAGGAATCCAAGTTGGATGTGCTTCAAAGTCAACTTGACAAGTTCAAAATGAAGGATGGTGAAGGTGTCGCTGAAATGTACTCTAGGCTTGCTCTCATCACAAATGAGATTGCCGGCTTAGGAAGTGAAGAGATGACCGATAGATTCATCATCAAGAAGATTCTAAGAGCCTTGGATGGAAAATATGATACCATGTGCACATTGATCCAAATGATGCCCAATTACAAAGATCTCAAGCCAATGGAGGTGATTGGAAGAACTGTTGCTCATGAGATGTCACTTAAGGATAAAGAGGAACTTCACAACAAATCAAGTGGTGCCTACAAAGCCTCATGTGAAGCCCCTACATCATCAAGTGAGAAACAAAACTTCAATGAAGAATTGAGCTTAATGGTGAAGAACTTCAACAAGTTCTACAAGAGTAGAAGCAAAGATAGAAGCTTCAAGTCAAGGTCCTACAATGACAAAAGATCTTCTAGTCGAGAGCGAAACTGCTATAGTTGTGGAAGACCCGGACACTATTCCAATGAGTGTACGGCTCCCTACAAGAGAAGAGAAGATTCTCCAAAAAGAAGAAGCAAAGAATCACCACCAAGAGAGAGAAGGAGTAGAGATGATCGTTATGAACAAAGATACTCACGGAGAAGCAAGGATTCAGAAAGGAAGGAAAAATCATCAAGGAGCTACACAAAACGAAGACATCAAGCTCATGTTGGTGAATGGTTATCCGGCTCCGACTTCGACACCCACTCCGAGAGAAGTTAACACTCCGACTCCGAAGATACTCAAGATGAAGGTGTTGCCGGTCTAGCACTTGTGTCAACCAACTCCTACGACATATTTGACTCACCAAATGAAGGAATTGGAAGATGCTTCATGACCAAAGGTCCTAAGGTAACACACCCCGAGTATGTTGATTTCAATAGTGATGAAGATGACTTGTTAGGTGATGATTTTCTTGTTGACAACTCTAGTGATGAATACTATGATGAAATGTCAGTTAATCATGCTAATCAAGATAAAACGAATGACAATGATAAGGAGAAGATTGAGGCTCTAACTAAAGAACTAAACACTCTTAAGTTAGCTCATGAAACTATCTTCGAAGATCATAGAGAACTTTTAAGAGCTCATGAGAAATTACGCTTTCAAAAGCTCAATCTTGAGCAAGAGCATGAGTTCTTAAAAGCAATCAATGATGATCTCCGCAAGAAAAGTTCTCCTTACATTGCCAAGCGTTTACTCTTATCCACTTACATGCCTCAAGTCAAGTCTAGTAACAAGAACAAGAAAGATTCTTCCTCTAGCAGTAACAATGATCATGCTAAATCCAATATTGTTGCTTCTAGTAGTTCTCTTGATTCCACTAATGATTCTCTTAGCCAAGTTACACTTGAGCAAGAAAATAGCTTATTGAAGGGAATTATAGAGAAAGGAGTGTACAAAAGCCTTGCCGGGAGTAAGCAATTCGAGGAATTGTGCGCAAGCAAGGAATGCACCAGAAGAATCAAGGTGTTGGTTTTGAATGAAAGTTCAATGCCAATGGAGTTGAGTGGGAAGAAGATCAATACCCCAAGACAAAGTTTGTTCCTCAACAAGAGAAGTATGATACTTCTTTCAAGGGGACACAAGCTCAAGATGATCTTCCACCACAAGACTACAAGCAAAAAGGCAAGGACAAGCTTCAAGAGGAAATTGATGCATTTGAAGAAGCTCCTAAGACCTTAGTCATGTGGATTCCCAAGACTACTTCAAGTTCCACTTCATCAAGTACGACTACAACTCCAAGGATTCCCATCAAGATGGTGTGGATCCAAAAGAAGAAGAACTAAAGAGTTCTTGAGGGTGACTCCGCCAACATACTTCACTCTTATCATTTTGGCAAGAACAAGTGCAATCAACTTCCACATCTTGCACTAGTTCAAGGAGTCACAAACCCTCTTGTTGGTAAGACAAGGGACGAGGTAACCTAAAAGTTTTCATGGACATCATCTTGTGTGTGCATCACTCTATGTCTATGGATATCCTTGTTTGTTCCTTGTGGGACTAACCCATGTAGGTATTGAAAGTGCAATTCACTCAAATGGATAGCTCCAAGTGACCTACATCAACATTGAGCATCCAAATCTTCAACATCTACATGAAGTCATCATCGACAAAACCCGAGGTTAGTTCATCCCTCTAAGGAGGGATATCACATCTAGGGGGAGCTTTACTCTAAGACTTGAGCTAAAGCAACTCTAAAGATGTGAACACAACAATGCTTTATGTAAAAGTGGTAACCCCACTTGAGCTTAAACGATGAGTATGACCTATGATCAAGTGTTATCACTTGACTCCTAAGTCAATATACTCATATATAGATGACCTTGTCATCGCAAATTGCTTGGTAGATGCTAGAATTGGTTGTGCATGCCTTGTCACATATTTCATTTGCCATCTTATTGTGTGAGCATGCTGGTTGCATATTTTACTCATTCGAGGACATCCACTTGTTGCTTTGATTGTTCGGTTTTATTTCCTTTTGCCAAGTGGATGGACAAGAATGCCTAATAACCTCCTCTAGCTATCTATGCTTTTCTCGTCTCAAACTCTATTCATGCTACATCACAAAATTTGATCAAGTCAGATTCGAACCACTCTGTGTGAGGAGCGCTCGGAGTCCCCGATTCACCATAGACTTAAACTTCCAAAACCTCTTTATGATTCTCGGTCTGACCGATACCCTACTTTCGGTCCTACCGAGATCATTAAGTTGATCTATGTTTTCGATCTCGGTGCAACAGATTTGAACCTTTCTGTCACACCAAGTTGCAATAACTGTATACAGTTTTGCATCTCGGTGCCACCGAGTCATTCCACTCAGTCACACCGACAGGGTCGGGCTATATATAGTCACGGGCAAAATTTTGGAAATTTATCCAAACCCCTTCGCCCGCACGATAGCCTGCTCTGCCAACCTGGTCTCCGAATCGTCTCCTCACCACTAGCCGCCTCCAATCGCTGGTCTCCATCGCCGTCAACGGAATTCTACCCCGCCGTTGCCGCCGTAGCGAGTCTTCGCCGAACTAGGGTATGGACTCGATCTTTGTGCTATTCTCCAATCCGACTCTTAGCACATTGTGATCATCATGATTCTTGCCACGATTGAAACACTCCTATCTAGTCAATGCGCTCGTAGATTAGGTTTGATTCGAAAATTCTAGGTTTAGGTTTCCGCCGAAACCATCTCGGACCCACCAAGTTGAAAAAATCGGTCCCACCGATTTGGCTTATGCCATTGCACAAGTGAGACTCGGTCTGACCGAGAATTACTTATTGGTGTGACCGATTTTGGAACTCTGTGAAACCCTAGCAGTCTCGGTGCCACCGAACTATGACTCGGTCTGACCGAGTTCACCGGTTTAGGTTCCAAAACTGCTTCGGTATCACCGAGTTTAAAAATCGGTAGATCTGAGATGATTTCTGTGGGAAACTAAAACTAAGTTTTTGGGTCATTCGTTTGCAAAAATCTCTGCATTTTGTGATGCTCATCTATTCTACCTCATCTATAAACTATTCACAGGGTCAGCAGTCAGCTTGTTCATCATGTCAGACCAAAGTGATAGCCAGAACATGTCAGAAGAGCAAGTGCAGATGAGTGAGGGCACTAGTCCCTCAAGTTCTTCAGATGATGGCAGCAGAAGTACTCCTAGCAATCTACCTAAAGCTGCCACCAGACAGAGAAAGAAGAAAACTTCAGATTTTGAGGATGAAGATTATGTGGCAGAAGAGGAAGCAACTTCCAAGAGAGTTGATCCAGCACAGGGCACAAAGCCAGGCTTAAAGATCAAAAGGCCAGCTGGCAGGCAGCCTATGCCAAAGGCCAGAGCTTCAACCAAGATTTCTGAGAAGCCCACTCCCATAGAGCTAGTTGCTGCTGAAGGCAAGAAGAGGAAGGAAAGGGTCAAGAAGACCGTAGCCAGAGTGCTTGGAAATACTTCCATCATGGAAGAGGAAGAGGAAGAAGAGGTTGCTGCACCAGCACCTAAGGCACCTAAGATTATGGGTGATGCTATAAGATCAGGGGCTGCTGCATCTAAGCCCAAAGAAGCACCGAAAGCTACCTCCAAGCCCAAGTTTGCGCCAAAGAGAAATACAAGAAGCATCCCAGCTGCTGAAAAGAACAAGGCCCCAGTGCCTGACATTGCTGAAGAAGAAGAAGGTCAAGTTCTTAGAAAACTCAAGCCCAAGATCCCAGACCACAATGATGCTCATCCTGTGGCTGAGGATATGAAGCTCAGGAGAGACTCAGGGCTGAGGAAGTGGAGAGAAGCAGATCCGTATGCTTCAAGGAGGAGGACTGCTGTTGACTACAGATTTCACACCAAGGAACAGCAGGACTTCTATGAGACAGTGCTGCTTGATAAGAAGCCAATAGTCTGTGATATGAGATGGACTAACTGACAATACATCAAGGACAATGAAGAACACTACCCTGGAGTGTATGACAGCTTCAATGCTTGTGGAGTAGCAGACTTTGTTGGGCAGAAGCTCCCAAAGTGGAACGAGGAACTCATTATGCAATTCTACTCCACAGCACATTTTTATCCAGATGGTAGGATAACTTGGATGTCAGAAGGAACCAGATATTAGTTAACAGTTGCTGAGTGGGCACAGCTCATCAATGCCCGAGAAGAGCATGAGGATGACTTGGATGTATATTCTAAGAAGAAGATGGATCACAACTCTATGTCCAACATGTACAAGGAGATTCCAAATGAAGCACTTGATACTTTCAAGTTTGGCTCAGTGCATTATCTTCTGTCAGGGCTGCCAACTATCAATTGGATCTTGGGGCACACCTTATTGCCCAAGTCTGGAGATCACAAGATGATCAGAGGCCATGCAATCAACTTGCTACATATCTTTGATGTGCCTCAGAAATTCAAGGTCATGAGCCTCATAGTAGAGACTATCAAAAGGACTCCAGCAGATCAGAAGAGGAGCTGTGGATATGCCCCTCAAATTCAGGAGCTAATTAACTCCAAGATGGGCATGGGCATATACTTTTTGGACAAGGAACACCTGCCCATCCGTCCAGATTTTGAAGATAATCAAGTTGTTATGACTGAGAATGAACCATCGTCTACCCAAGCACAAGCAAAGAAGGAGAAGGCAAGGAAGGAGAAAGCTGCCAAGATGCCTACTCAAGAGGAGGCATCTGAATATTTCCTGAAAACCAAACAAGAGTAGCTTGGTTACTTGATTGCATCCACCCTGCGGATTGAGCAAGGACTAGCCACCCTAACTCAGAACCAGGCAAGCTTAGAGAGGATCATGGAACAAAAGTTCTATGACTTGGATGTCAAAGTAACAGAGATTCAGTCTGCAGTGGAACAACTTCAGGATGACATGCAGGAGAGGAGAGGCAAGACTACAACTGATGCATTTGCCAGAGTGCTAAGAGCTCAGAGATCACATGCAGTGCCAATTGCTGACTCTAGAGCCACCACTTCTGCACCAGCTACAGCCTCAGTTCCACCAGCTCCAGCATCTACTTCAGCCTCGACTCCGACCACGTCTACAGAAGGCTTCGTCCTTGGAGTGCTCCGGACTCCACCACCACCTGAAGATCAAGCCTGAGCGTCGATCTAGCACTATGCATTTTCTAGGAACTTTTTGGTAACTTGTTGCCAAAGGGGGAGAAAAATGTATAGATCATAGGCTTCGAGAGAGAGAGTGTTGCTTTTATTCTCTCTTGCTTTATTTGGTGGTTTTTCGAACTTTGTTTGCTTTTGAGTGCTTGAGATACTATGCTTGTGAGACATTGATGATCATGTGTTTGATCATAAGCTACACTTAATGTTTGCTTAATGCTATTATCTTATCTATCTTATGTGATCATTCACTATTCTTGGTGATGAGTGCATGTACTTCATTCTTATCATTTTAAGCGCTCCACCAAGATGTATGTGACATGGAAGAGTAACCCATGACTCTAACTCTTTGTGCATTTGCAGTCCAAAGCAAATTTTAAATATGCACAAATTTAGGGGGAGCTCTTACTTGTCACATAATTCTCAAAGCGACGATATATTTCATGCTTATTATCATTTGTCGAAGCTTTGATCTATATGTTGTCATCAATTACCAAAAAGGGGGAGATTGAAAGTGCAACTATCCCTAGGTGGTTTTGGTAATTCATAACAACATATAGCTCATTGAGCTAATGCTATTCCAAGATGACTATTTCAGGAAAGCTCAATGATTGGCATGGCATGGATGTGAAAGTGGAACCCTCAAAATGCTAAGGACAAAGGATTGGCTCAAGCTCAAAAGCTCAAGACTCTTCATTTTATATTTTAGTGATGCAAGATCACATTGAGTCTTTAGGAAAAGCCAATACTATCAAGGAGGGATGAGGTGTTGGTTAATGAGCCTCTTGCTTCATGTGCTTAATGATATGCTCCAAAACCCTCAACTACTTTCCCATATCCACATATGACCTAAACCCTAAGCCAAACTCGGTCCTACCGATTCTTTCTATCCGGCGCCACCGAGTTTCACTTGTCATAAGCCACTGCCAAACCCTAGCAATTCGGTTCTACCGATAGGGATCTCGGTCTCACCGAGATGGGATTGCAAACTCTCTGTTTCCCTTTCATAACTTTTCGGTCTCACCGAAAGAGCGAATCGGTCCCATCGAGATTGCAATGTAAATTCAGTGTTTCCTTTTTGTAACTTTTCGGTCTCACCGAAAGAGCAAATCGGTCCCACCGAGTTTGCCTGACCAACTCTCTGGTTAGCTTATTACCAAAATCGGTCCCACCGAGTTTGTGTAATCGGTCACACCGAGATTACGTTATTCCCAAACCCTAACCATATCGGTCCTACCGAGTTGCATGTCAGTCCCACCGAAAATCTCTAACGGTCACTAGGTTTACCTTTTCAGTCCGACCGAGTTTGTTGATTCGGTCCCACCGAGATTGGAAAACTGTGTGTAACGGTTGGATTTTGTGTGGAGGCTATATATACCCCTCCACCTCCTCTTCATTCGTGGAGAGAGCCATCAGAACACATACACAATTCCAACTCATATGTTCTGAGAGAGAACCACCTACTCATGTGTTGAGACCAAGATATTCCATTCCTACCATATGAATCTTGATCTCTAGCCTTCCCCAAGTTGCTTTCCACTCAAATCTTCTTTCCACAAAATCCAAATCCTATGAGAAAGAGTTGAGTGTTGGGGAGACTATCATTTGAAGCACAAGAGCAAGGAGTTCATTACCTACACACCATTTGTTACTTCTTGGAGAGTGGTGTCTCCTAGATTGGCTAGGTGTCACTTGGGAGCCTCCGACAAGATTGTGGAGTTGAACCAAGGAGTTTGTAAGGGCAAGGAGATCGCCTACTTCGTGAAGATCTACCGCTAGTGAGGCAAGTCCTTCGTGGGCGATGGCCATGGTGGGATAGACAAGGTTGCTTCTTCGTGGACCCTTTGTGGGTGGTTGCTTCTTCGTGGACCCTTCGTGGGTGGAGCACTTCGTGGACTCGCACAACCGTTACCCTTTGTGGGTGGAGCCCTTCGTGGACTCGCGCAACCGTTACCCTTTGTGGGTTGAAGTCTCCATCAACGTGGATGTAGGATAGCACCACCTATCCGAACCACGAGAAAAACATCCGTGTCTCCATTTGCGTTTGAATTCTCCAAACCCTTCCCTTTACATTCTTGCAAGTTGCATGCTTTACTTTCCGCTACCAATATACTCTTTGTATGCTTGCTTGAATTGTGTGATGATTGCTTGACTTGTCCTACAATAGCTAAAATCTGCCAAGAACTAAAATTGGGAAAAGGTTAAGTTTTTATTTGGTCAAGTAGTCTAATCACCCCCCCTCTAGACATACTTTCGATCCTACACTCCAACACACATCAGGTCCCAGGGGGGAGTTTTGTTTGCAATTATTTTGATTTAGTTTGCATAAAGCATGGGACTGGGCATCCCGGTGACCAGCCCTTTATCTCGTGAATGAGGAGCGGAGTCCACTCCTCTTGAGAATAACCCGCCTAACATGGAAGATTCAGACAGCCCTAGCTGATACATGAGTTATTCGAGCATACAAAACAGGATGATTATTTGAAGGTTTAGAGTTTGGTACATACAAATTTACTTGGAACGGCAGGTAGATACCGCATATAGGAAGGTATAGTGGACTCATGTGGAATAACTTTGGGGTTTAAGGAGTTTGTGTTGGGGAACGTAGCAATAATTCAAAATTTTCCTACGTGTCACCAAGATCTATCTATGGAGAAACCAGCAATGAGGGGAAGGTGAGTGCATCTACATACCCTTGTAGATTGCTATGCGGAAGCGTTCAAGAGAACGGGGTTGATGGAGTCGTACTCGTCGTGATCCAAATCACCGATGATCCTAGCGCCGAACGGACGTCACCTCCGCGTTCAACACACGTACGGAGCAGCAACGTCTCCTCCTTCTTGATCCAGCAAGGTGGGAGGAGAGGTTGATGGAGATCCAACAGCACGACGGCGTGGTGGTGGAAGTAGCGGGATTCCAACAGGGCTTCGCTAAGCGCTGCGGGAGGAGGGAGATGTGTCACGGGAGGGAGAGGGAGGCGCCAGGCCTTAGGTATAGTTGCCCTCCCTTCCCCCCACTATATATAGGGCCAAGGGAGAGGGGAAGGGCGCAGCCTTGCCCCTTCCTCCAAGGAAGGGTGCGGCCAAGGGGGGGAGGAGTCCATCCTCCACAAGGCACCTCGGAGGTGCCTTCCCCCTTTAGGACTCTCCTCTCCTCTTGTCCCTTTGGCGCATGGGCCTCTAGGGGCTGGTGCCCTTGGCCCATGTAGGCCAAGGCGCACCCCCTACAGCCCATGTGCCCCCCCGGGGCAGGTGGCCCCACCCGGTGGACCCCCGGGACCCTTCCGGTGGTCCCGGTACAATACCGGTGACCCCGAAACTTGTCCCGATGGCCGAAATAGCACTTCCTATATATAATTCTTTACCTCCGGACCATTCCGGAACTCCTCGTGACGTCCGGGATCTCATCCGGGACTCCGAAAAACTTTCGGGTTACCGCATACTAATATCTCTATAACCCTAGCGTCATCGAACCTTAAGTGTGTAGACCCTACGGGTTCGGGAGACATGCATACATGACCGAGATGACTCTCCGGTCAATAACCAACAGCGGGATCTGGATACCCATGTTGGCTCCCACATGTTCCACGATGATCTCATCGGATGAACCACGATGTCAAGGACTTAATCAATCCCGTATACAATTCCCTTTGTCTATCGGTATGATACTTGCCCGAGATCCGATCGTCGGTATCCCGATACCTTGTTCAATCTCGTTACCGGCAAGTCTCTTTACTCGTTCCGTAACACATCATCCCGTGATAAACTCCTTGATCACATTGTGCACATTATGATGATGTCCTACCGAGTGGGCCCAGAGATACCTCTCCGTTTACATGGAGTGACAAATCCCAGTCTCGATTCGTGCCAACCCAACAGACACTTTCGGAGATACCTGTAGTGCACCTTTATAGTCACCCAGTTACGTTGTGACGTTTGGTACACCCAAAGCATTCCTACGGTATCCGGGAGTTGCACAATCTCATGGTCTAAGGAAATGATACTTGACATTAGAAAAGCTTTAGCATATGAACTACACGATCTTTGTGCTAGGCTTAGGATTGGGTCTTGTCCATCACATCAATCTCCTAATGATGTGATCCCGTTATCGACGACATCCAATGTCCATGGTCAGGAAACCGTAACCATCTATTGATCAATGAGCTAGTCAACTAGAGGCTTACTAGGGACATGATGTTGTCTATGTATCCACACATGTATCTGAGTTTCCTATCAATACAATTCTAGCATGGATAATAAACGATTATCATGAACAAGGAAATATAATAATAATCAATTTATTATTGCCTCTAGGGCATATTTCCAACAGTCTCCCACTTGCACTAGAGTCAATAATCTAGTTCACATCGATACGTGATTAACACTCAAGGTCACACCCCATGTGACTAACACCCAAAGAGTTCTGGGTTTGATCATGTTATGCTTGTGAGAGAGGTTATAGTCAACGGGTCTGCAACATTCAGATCCGTATGTACTTCGCAAATCTCTATGTCATCTTGTAGATGCAGCTACTATGCTATATTTGGAGCCATTTCAAATAACTGTTCTACTTGGAGCTATTCTAAATTGTTGCTCCATTATACGTATCCGGTATCTCTACTCAGAGCTATCCGGATAGGTGTTAAGCTTGCGTCGACGTAACTCTTTACGTCGAACTCTTTTACCACCTCCATAATCGAGAAAATTCCTTAGTCCACTAGTTACTAAGGATAACTTTGACCGCTATCCTGTGATCCATTCTTAGATCACTCTTGTACCCCTTGACTGACTCATGGCAAGGCACACTTCAGGTGCGGTACACAGCATAGCATACTATAGAGAGGCTATGACAAAAGCATAGGGGACGACCTTCGTCCTTCCTCTTTCTTCTGTCGTGGTCGAGCTTTAAGTCTTAACTTCATACCTTACAACTCAGGCAAGAACTCCTTCTTTGACTGATCCATCATGAACACCTTCAAGATCATGTCAAGGAATGTGCTCATTTGAAAGTACCATTAAGCGTTTTGATCTATCCTTATAGATCTTGATGCTCAATGCTCAAGTAGCTTAATCCAGGTTTTCCATTGAAAAACACTTTCCAAATAACCCTATATGCTTTCCAGAAATTCTACGTCATTTCTGATCAACAATATGTCAACAACATATACTCATCAGAAATTCTATAGTGCTCCCACTCACTTCTTTGGAAATACAAGTTTCTCATAAACTTTGTATACACCAAAATCTTTGATCATCTCATGAAAGCATACATTCCAACTCCGAGATGCTTACTCCAGTCCTTAGAAGGATTGCTGGAGCTTTGCATACTTGTTAGCATCTTTCAGGATTGACAAAACCTTCTGGTTGTGTCACATACAACCTTTCCTCAAGAAAATCGTTGAGGAAACAATGTTTTGACATCCTATCTGCAAGATTTCATAAATAATGCAGTAATCGCTAATATAATTCCAACAGACTCTTAGCATCGCTATGAGTGAGAAAGTCTCATCATAGTCAACTCCTTGAACTTGTCGGAAAACATCTTAACAACAAGTCGAGCTTTCTTAATGGTGATACTTACCATCATTGTCCGTCTTCCTTTTAAAATCCATATGTACCTAACAGCCTTACAACCATCAAGTAGTTCTTCCAAAGTCTATACTTTGTTTTCATATATGGATCCTCTCTCGGATTATATGGCCTCGAGCCATTTATCGGAATCCGGGCCCACCATCGCTTCTCCATAGCTCGTAGGTTCATTGTTGTCTAGCAACATGACTTCCATGACAGGATTACGTACCACTCTGAAGTAGTACGCATCCTTGTCATCCTACGAGGTTTGGGAGTGACTTGATCCGAAGTCTCATGATCAATATCATAAGCTTCCACTTCAATTGGTGTAGGTGCCACAGGAACAACTCTTTGTGCCCTGCTATACACTAGTTGAAGTGATGGTTCAATAACCTCATCAAGTCTCCACCATCCTCCCACTCAATTCTTTCGAGAGAAACTTTTCCTCGAGAAAGGACCCGATTCTAGAAACAATCCCTTATTGCTTTCGAATCTGAGACAGGAGGTATACCCAACTGTTTTGGGTGTCCTATGAAGATGCATTTATCCGCTTTGGGTTCGAGCTTATCAGACTGAAACTTTTTCACATGAGCGTCGCAGCCCCAAACTTTTAAGAAATGATAGCTTTAGGTTTCTCTAAACCACAGTTCATACGGTGTCATCTCATCGGAATTACGTGGTGCCCTATTTAAAGTGAATGTGGTTGTCTCTAATGCCTAACCCATAAACTTTTGTGGTAATTCGATAAGAGACATCATGGTATGCATCATATCCAATAGGGTGCAATTATGATGTTCGTACACACCATCACCCTATGGTGTTCCAGGCTGTATCGGTTGTGAAACAATTTCAACAATGTCTTAATTCTGTGCCAAACTCGTAATTCAGATATTCATCTCTATGATCATATCATAGATATTTTATCCTCTTGTCACGACGATTTTTCAACTTCACCCTGAAATTACTTGAACCTTTCAATAATTCAGACTCGTGATTCATCAAGTAAATATTCTCAACATCTACTCAAATCATCTGTGAAGTAAGAACATAACGATATCCACTACATGCCTCAGCACTCATTGGACTACACACATCAAAATGTATTACTTCCAACAAGTTGCTCTCTTGTTCCATCTTACTGAAAACGAGGCCTTTCAGTCATCTTGCCCACGTGGTATGATTTGCATGTCTCAAGTGACTCAAAATCAAGTGAGTCCAAGCGGTCCATTTGCATGGAGTTTCTTCATGCATATACACCAATAGACATGGTTCGCATGCCTCAAACTTTTCAAAACGAGTGAGCCCAAAGATCCATCAACATGGAGCTTCTTCATGCGTTTTATACCGATATGACTTACGTGGCAGTGCCACAAGTAGGTGGTACTATCATTACTATCTTTTGGCATGAACATGTGTATCACTATGATCGAGATTCAATAAACCATTCATTTTAGGTGTAAGACCATTGAAGGTATTATTCAAATAAACAGAGTAACCGTTATTCTCCTTAAATGAATAACCGTATTGCGATAGACATAATCCAATCATGTCTATGCTCATATCAACATTGGAAACACTTCCAACACATATCGTCAGCTCACCTTTAGCTAGTCTCCGTTCATTCTTAGCTTTTATTTCGAGTTGCTAACACTTAGCAACCGAACCGGTATCTAATACCTTGGTGCTACTAGGAGTACTAGTAAAGTACACATCAACACAATGTATATCCAATATACTTCTATCGACCTTGCCACCCCTCTCATCTACCAAGTATCTAGGGTAATTCTGCTCCAGTGGCTGTTCCCCTTATTACAGAAGCACTTAGTCTCGGGTTTGGGTTCAACCTTGGGTTTCTTCACTAGAGAAGCAGCTGAATTGCCGTTTCATGAAGTATCCCTTCTTGCCCTTGCCCTACTTGAAACTAGTGGTTTCACCAACCATCAACAATTGATGCTCCTTCTTGATTTATACTTTTGTGGTGTCAAACATCGCGAATATCTCAAGGATCATCATATATGTCCCTGATATATCATAGTTCATCACGAAGCTCTAGCAGCTTGGTGGTAATGACTTCGGAGAGACATCACTATCTCATCTAGAAGATCAACTCCCACTCGATTCAAATGATTGTTGTACTCAGACAATCTGAGCACAAGTTCAACAATTGAGCTTTTCTCCCTTAGTTTGTAGGCTAAGAAAATCATCGGAGGTCTTATACCTCTTGACGTGGGCACGAGCCTGAAATCCCAATTTCAGCCCTCGAAACATCTCATATGTTTCGCGACGTTTCAAAACATCTTTGGTGCCTCAACTCTAAGCCGTTTAACTGAACTATCACGTAGTTATCAAAACGTGTATGTCAGATGTTCGCAACATCCACAGACAATGTTCGAGGTTCAGCACACTGAGCGGTGCATTAAGGACATAAGCCTTCTATGAAGCAAATGAGGACAATCCTCAGTTTACGGACCTAGTCCGCATAATTGCTACTATCAACTTTCAACTAAATTTTCTCTAGGAACATATCTAAACAGTAGAACAGAAATGTGAGCCATGACATAATTTGCGAAGACCTTTTGACTATGTTCAGGATAATTAAGTTCATCTTATGAACTCCCACTTAGACATCCCTCTAGTCATAAGTGATTACATGATCCGAGTCAACTAGGCCGTGTCCGATCATCACGTGAGACGGACTAGTCATCATCAGTGAACATCTTCATGTTGATCGTATCTACCATACAACTCATGCTCGACCTTTCGGTCTCTTGTGTTCCGAGGCCATGTCTGTACATGCTAGGCTCGTCAAGTTAACCCTAAGTGTTTTGCATGTGTAAAACTGTCTTACACCTGTTGTATGTGAACGTAAGGATCTATCACACCCGATCATCATGTGGTGCTTCGAAACGACGAACTTTAGCAACGGTGCACAGCTAGGGGAGAACACATTCTTGAAATTGTAATGAGGGATCATCTTATTTACTACCGTTGTTCTAAGAAAATAAGATGTATAACCATGATAAACATCACATGCAATCAAATAATAGTGACATGATATGGCCAATATCATATAGCTCCTTTGATCTCCATATTGGGGCTCCATGATCATCATCGTCACCGGCATGACACCATGATCTCCATCATCATGATCTCCATCATCGTGTCTTCATGAAGTTGTCTCGCCAACTATTACTTCTACTTCTACAGCTAACGGTTAGCAATAAAGTAAAGTAATTACATGACGTTTATGTTGACACGCAGGTCATAAATAAATTAAGACAACTTCTATGGCTCCTGCCGGTTGTCATACTCATCGACATGCAAGTCGTGATTCCTATTACAAGAACATGATCATCTCATACATCACATATATCATTCATCACATCCTTTGGCCATATCACATCACATAGCATACCCTGCAAAAACAAGTTAGACGTCCTCTAATTGTTGTTTGCATGTTTTACGTGGCTGCTATGGGTTTCTAGCAAGAACGTTTCTTACCTACGCAAAGACCACAACGTGATATGCCAATTGCTATTTACCCTTCATAAGGACCCTTTTCATCGAATCCGATCCGACTAAAGCGGGAGAGACAGACACCCGCTAGCCACCTTATGCAACTAGTGCATGTTTGTCGGTGGAACCGGTCTCACGTAAGCATACGTGTAAGGCTGGTCCAGGCCGCTTCATCCCACAATGCCGCCGAATCAAGATAAGACTAGTAACGGCAAGCATATTGAACAAAATCAATGCCCACAACTACTTTGTGTTCTACTCGTGCATAGAATCTACGCATAGACCTAGCTCATGATGCCACTGTTGGGGAACGTAGCAATAATTCAAAATTTTCCTACGTGTCACCAAGATCTATCTATGGAGAAACCAGCAACAAGGGGAAGGTGAGTGCATCTACATACCCTTGTAGATCGCTATGCGGAAGCGTTCAAGAGAACAGGGTTGATGGAGTCGTACTCGTCGTGATCCAAATCACCGATGATCCTAGCGCCGAACGGACGACACCTCCGCGTTCAACACACGTACGGAGCAGCGACGTCTCCTCCTTCTTGATCCAGCAAGGGGGGAGGAGAGGTTGATGGAGATCCAACAGCACGACGACGTGGTGGTGGAAGTAGCGGGATTCCAACAGGGCTTCGCTAAGCGTTGCGGGAGGAGGGAGATGTGTCACGGGAGGGAGAGGGAGGCGCCAGGCCTTAGGTATAGTTGCCTTCCCTTCCCCCCACTATATATAGGGCCAAGGGAGAAGGGGAGGGCGCAGCCTTGCCCCTTCCTCCAAGGAAGGGTGCGGCCAAGGGGGGAGGAGTCCATCCTCCCCAAGGCACCTCGGAGGTGCCTTCCCCCTTTAGGACTCTCCTCTCCTCTTGTCCCTTTGGCGCATGGGCCTCTAGGGGCTGGTGCCCTTGGCCCATGTAGGCCAAGGCGCACTCCCTACAGCCCATGTGCCCCCCCGGGGCAGGTGGCCCCACCCGGTGGACCCCCGGGACCCTTCCGGTGGTCCCGGTACAATACCGGTGACCCCAAAACTTGTCCCGATGGCCGAAATAGCACTTCCTATATATAATTCTTTACCTCCGGACCATTCCGGAACTCCTCGTGACGTCCGGGATCTCATCTGGGACTCCGAACAACTTTCGGGCTACCGCATACTAATATCTCTATAACCCTAGCGTCACCGAACCTTAAGTGTGTAGACCCTACGGGTTTGGGAGACATGCAGACATGACCGAGATGACTCTCCGGTCAATAACCAACAGCGGGATCTGGATACCCATGTTGGCTCCCACATGTTCCACGATGACCTCATCGGATGAACCACGATGTCAAGGACTTAATCAATCCCGTATACAATTCCCTTAGTCTATCGGTACGATACTTGCCCGAGATTCAATCGTCGGTGTCCCGATACCTTGTTCAATCTCGTTACCGGCAAGTCTCTTTACTCGTTCCGTAACACATCATCCCGTGATAAACTCCTTGATCACATTGTGCACATTATGATGATGTCCTACCGAGTGGGCCTAGAGATACCTCTCCGTTTACACGGAGTGACAAATCCCAGTCTCAATTCGTGCCAACCTAACAGACACTTTCGGAGATACCTGTAGTGCACCTTTATAGTCACCCAGTTACGTTGTGATGTTTGGTACACCCAAAGCATTCCTACGGTATCCGGGAGTTGCACAATCTCATGGTCTAAGGAAATGATACTTGACATTAGAAAAGCTTTAGCATACGAACTACACGATCTTTGTGCTAGGCTTAGGATTGGGTCTTGTCCATCACATCATTCTCCTAATGATGTGATCCCGTTATCAACGAAATCCAATGTCCATGGTCAGGAAACCGTAACCATCTGTTGATCAACGAGCTAGTCAACTAGAGGCTTACTAGGGACATGATGTTGTCTATGTATCCACACATGTATCTGAGTTTCCTATCAATACAATTCTAGCATGGATAATACACGATTATCATGAACAAGGAAATATAATAATAATCAATTTATTATTGCCTCTAGGGCATATTTCCAACAGTTTGGATGCACAAGCAGTATTCCCGCTTAGTACAGGTGAAGGCTAGCAAAAGACTGGGAAGCGAACAACTAGAGAGCGACAACAGCCATGTACATGCATTAAAATTAATAAACATTGGATGCAAGCATGAGTAAGATATAATCCACCATGAACATAAATATCGTGAAGGCTATGTCGATTTGTTTCAACTACATGCGTGAACATGTGCCAAGTCAAGTCACTTAAATCATTCAAAGGAGGATACCACCCTATCATACCACATCATAACCATTTTAATAGCATGTTGGCACGCCAGGTAAATCATTATAACTCATAGATAATCAAGCATGGCACAAGCAACTATGATCTCTAATTGTCATTGCAAACATGTTTATTCATAACAAGCTGAATCAAGAACGATGAACTCATCATATTTACAAAAACAAAAGGGGTTGAATTCATACCAGCTTTTCTCATCTTGGTCAGTCCATCATATATCATCATAATTGCCTTTCACTTGCATGGCCGAACAATGTGAATAATAATAAGAGTGCACGTGCATTGGACTAAGCTGGAATCTACGAGCATTCAATAAACAGGAGAAGACAAGGCAATATGGGCTCTTTTGTCAAATAAACAATAATGCATATAAGAGACACTTCAACAATTTAATCAAGGTCTTCTCCTACTGACCCCCAAAGAAAAGAAAAGAAATAAAACTATTTACATGGAAAAGCTCCCAACAAGCAAAAGAAGAACAGGAAATATGTTTGGGTTTTCTTTTTAATTACTACTACAACATGGAAAGTAAATTAATTAAAAGCTACAACTAATTTTTTGGTTTTTTCTTAAGGTTCATCAAACATACAAGAAGAAAGCATAAAAGAAAATAAACTAGCATGGATGATACAATGAAAAAGTATGAGCACCGACATCTGGCAATGAGTGTGCGCGAACATAAATGTAATGTCGTTGAGAAATACGTACTCCCCCAAGCTTAGGCTTTTGGCCTAAGTTGGTCTATGGCCACGGCTGGCCTTGCTGATATCCATAATAATAGTTGGGGTCGTACTGAGATGCAGCGGCTATCGCCTCCTGAGCTGCAGCGTGGCGACGAGCGGCCTCCGCTCTCCTCTCGTACTCATCTGCCTCCTCTCTGGTAATAGTATATCCTCCTCTTGCCTGATAATCAAAGAAAGCAGGAGCAGGGAGAGTAATATGGACAGCACGGCGTCTGTCAAAGATTAGTCGGTACTAGAGAGGTGATTCGTTCCTCTCAACAAAATGGTGGGAAACGATAGAATCAAAATCTAAATAAGCAGGAGGCAACTCCATGTCTCCTTCACGAACGTCTATCTCAAGAAATTTGGCTAAGCGGGTTGCATAAATTCCTCCAAAGAAATCTCCATTATGTCTATTATGATGCGACCTACGGGCTACAATGGCTCCCATATGAAAAGATTGGTCTCCTGACACAGCACTCCTGAGAATGCTAAGGTCAGGGACACACATGTGACATGCTTCATCCTTAGTATTTATGCACCTACCTATGAAGAGAGCAAAATAATGTATAGCAGGAAAGTGAATGCTCCCTATGGTAGCTTGCATTATATCTCTAAATTCCCCTATAGTTATACTAGCAAGAGAGTTTCTAAATTCAGATTTAGGGGGATCCCTAACACTACCCCATTGTGGAAGTTTGCAAGCAAGAGTGAAATCTTCTAGGTCCATGGTATACAATTTATCATAAAGATCAAACATGACTGAAGGAGAATTACGTGAAGATGAATACTCAAACCTCCTCACAAAAGAGCTTGTGAGCTCATGATACTGGGGGCATTTGTCTGCCTCAAAGTCCTCAAGATCGGCATTACGCAAATATGCGTTAAATTCTTCTTTAATTCCCGATTGATCCATAAAAATTTCAGAAGGCCACTCACAAGGACGCACTGGAGTGTCTCTTGGTGGCTCTTCGTTAGCATCACGCATTGCAAGCCTGGGTCCTTGCTTCTTTGAAGAACCACCTTGGAACATTTTCCTAAGCATATTTCTTCCTCTGAAAAATTCTGAAAAAAATTTAGGAACTTCAAAATAAAAGTAAACCAAACTCAATAATATTGATAGCAACTACTCCTACAAGTGCCTAGGGCCTATATCATGCATCAAAACTACTTTTGACCATGTAAATTTGACATGCAAGCTCAAGAACAGGGTCACCTAAACAACACAAATTTGCAATGAATAAAGCACTAGAACAAAAACTAATTGGACTAATGGAGGAGTCACATACCAAGGAACAATCTCCCCAAGCAGTTTTGTGAGAGGTGCTTTGAGCAAGGATTTCGAAAATGGCAGCAAAACGAGCTTGGACTCGGGTTTGAGTTGGTTTTTCGTGTCTGGGGGAGGAAGATGAAGTGTGTGGCTGGAAGAATAAGTGGAGGAGGGCCACCATGGGCCCATGAGGCAGGGGACGCGCCCTAGGGGGTGGGCGCGCCCTCCACCCTCGTGGCAAGGTCGTTGGCCCCCCTGGTGTGTTCTTTGTTCCATAAATCCTCAAATATTCTATAAAAAATCATATTTAATTTTCAGGGAATTTGGAGAACTTTTATTTTCGAGGTATTTTTATATTGCATGGATAATCAGATAACAGACAGAAAATTATTTATTTTTACTTTGTTTCAACTAAATAACAGAAAGTATAGAGAGGGTACACAAGGTTGTGCTTCTAGTTTCATCCATCTCATTCTCGTCAAAAGGAATCCACTAACAAGGTTGATCAAGTCTTGTTAACAAACCCATTCCGATTAACATGAAACCGGAGAAATTTCGAATAACACTAGGTTACCTCGACAGGCATATGCATATCCCCAATAATAAGTATATCATATTTCTTCTTGACTATAGGGAGAGGAAATTCAAAACCTCCAAATATAATCGATGAAATTTTTTCGATAAAATTGATACTATGAACTTGAGGTTGTTCCCTCGGAAAGTGTATCGTATGCTCATTACCATTAACATGAAAAGTGACATTGCCTTTGTTGAAATCAATAATAGCCCCTGCCGTATTAAGAAAAGGTCTTCCAAGAATAATAGACATACTATCGTCCTCGGGAATATCAAGAATAACAAAGTCCGTTAAAATATTAATGTTTGCAACCACAACAGGCACGTCCTCACAAATACCAACAGGTATAGTAGTTGATTTATCAGCCATTTGCAAAGATATTTCAGTAGGTGTCAACTTATTCAAATCAAGTCTATGATATAAATAGAGAGGCATAACACTAACACCGGCTCCAAGATCACATAAAGTAGTTTTAACATAGTTTCTTTTAATGGAGCATGGTATAGTAGGTACTCCTGGATCTCCAGGTTCCTTTGGTATTCCACCCTTAAAAGTATAATTAGCAAGCATGGTGGAAATTTCAGCTTCCGGTATCTTTCTTTTATTTGTAATAATATCTTTCATGTACTTAGCATAAGGATTTGTTTTGAGTATATCAGTCAATCGCATACGCAAAAATATAGGTCTAATCATTCCAGCAAAGCGCTCAAAATCCTCATCATCCTTTTTCTTGGATGGTTTGGGAGGAAAAGGCATGGGTTTCTGAACCCAAGGTTCTCTTTCTTTACCATGTTTCCTAGCAACAAAGTCTTTCTTATCATAACGTTGATTCTTTGATTGTGGGTTATCAAGATCAACAACAGGTTCAATTTCTACATCATTATCATTACTAGGTTGAGCATTATTATGAACATCATCATTAACATTTTCATTAGGTTCATGTTCATCACTAGATTGTGTTTCAGCATCAGACATAGAGATATTATTTGGATTATCAGGTGATTCAGCAATAGGTTCACTAGAAGTTTGCACAGTTCTATCATTTTTCTTTTTCTTCTTTTTAGAAGAACTAGGTGCATCAATTTTATTTCTCTGAGAATCTTGCTCAATTCTCTTAGGGTGGCCTTCAGGATACAAAGGTTCCTGAGTCATTCTACCAATTCTAGTAGCCACTTTGACAACATAATCACTTTTCTTACTATTCATCTCATTGAGCAATTCTTTTTGAGCTTTAAGTACTTGTTCTACTTGAGTGGTAACCATAGAAGCATGTTTGCTAACAATTTAGGTTCACCTCTAATATTAGCCATATAATCACCCAAGTATTTAATCATATAGCATCTTGTTTTAATTGTCTACCAAAATAAGCATTGAAGTCTTCTTGCTTAAACATAAAATTATCAAACTCATCCAAGCATTGACTAGCAATTTTAGTAGGAGGGATTTCAGCTTTATCATATCTATAGAGAGAATTTACCTTTACTACCTGTGTCGGGTTATCGAGGTCTGGAGGTTCTTCAATAAATAAAGGATTAAGATCATATATTTCTTCATCAGGCGGTAAATTAAGACCATGTATTTCTTCAATAGGAGGTAAATTCTTAACATCTTCAGCTTTAATACCTTTTTCTTTCATAGATTTATTTGCCTCTTGCATATCTTCAAGACTGAGAAATAGAACACCTCTCTTCTTCGGAGTTGGTTTAGGAATAGGATCATTAATTGGAGCAGGAGCTGCCTCAGGAGCTGGATCATGAGGTGCCCAATTATTTTTGTTTGTCAACATATTATCCAATAAGATTTCAGCTTCATCCGGTGTTCTTTCCCTGAAAAGAGAACCAGCACAACTATCCTGGTAATCTCTGGAAGCATCGATTAGTCCATTATAAAAGATATCAAGTATTTCATTTTTCTTAAGAGGATGATCAGGAAAAGCATTAAGTAACTTGAGAAGCCTCCCTCAAGCTTGTGGGAGACTCTCTTCTTTAATTTGCACAAAGTTGTATATTTCCTTTAAAGCGGCTTGTTTCTTATGAGCAGGGAAATATTTAGCAGAGAAGTAATAAATCATATCCTGGGGACTACGCACACAACCAGGATCAAGAGAATTAAACCATATCTTAGCATCACCCTTTAATGATAATGGAAATATTTTAAGGATATAAAAGTAGCGAGATCTCTCATCATTAGTGAACAGGGTGGCTATATCATTTAATTTAGTAAGATGTGCTACAACAGTTTCAGATTCATAACCATGAAAAGGATCAGATTCAACCAAAGTAATTATATCAGGATCAACAGATAATTCATAATCCTTATCAGCAACACATATAGGTGAAGTAGCAAAAGAAGGGTCGGGTCTCATCCTAGCATTTGGAGATTGCTTATTCCATTTAGCTAATAACCTTTTGAGTTCATATCTATCTTTGCAGGCTAAAATAGCTAAAGAAGCATCCTAATCAAATAAACAACCCTTAGGAATAACAAGTGATTCTTCATCATCACTTTCATCTTCATAATCAGATTCAATATTTTCAATCTCTCTAGCCCTAGCAAGTCGTTCCTCGAGAAAATCGCTAAGTGGCATAGTAGTATCAGGCATACAGGTATTTTCATCATAAGTATCATGCATAGCAAAAGTAGCATTATCAATAACATGTGACATATCAGAACGAATAGCAGAAGCAGGTGTAGGTGTCGCAAGCTTACTCATAACAGAAGGTGAATCAAGTGCAGAGCTAGATGGCAGTTCCTTACCTCCCCTCGTAGTTGAGGGATAGATCTTGGTTTTTGGATCTCTCAAGTTCTTCATAGTGTCTAGCAGATATAAATCCCAAGTGACTCAAAGAATAGAGCTATGCTCCCCGGCAACAGCGCTAGAAATTGGTCTTGATAACCCACAAGTATAGGGGATCGCACCAGCTTTCGAGGGTAGAGTATTCAACCCAAATTTATTGATTTGACACAAGGGGAGCCAAAGAATATTCTCAACTATTAGCAGATGAGTTGTCAATTCAACCACACCTGGAAACTTAGTATCTGTAGCAAAGTGTTTAGTAGCAAAGTAATATGATAGTGATGGTAACGGTAACAAAAGAGTAATGAATGAAAAGTAATGTTTTTGGTATTTTGTAGTGATTGTAATAATACCAACGGGAAAGTAAATAAGCGTAAACCAGTATATGGAAAGCTCGTAGGCATTGGATCAATGATGGATAATTATGCCGGATGCGGTTCATCATGTAACAGTCATAACATAGGGTGACACAGAACTAGCTCCAATTCGTCAATGTAATGTAGGCATGTATTCCGAATATAGTCATACGTGCTTATGGAAAAGAACTTGCATGCCATCTTTTGTCCTACCCTCCCGTGGCAGCGGGGTCGTAATGGAAACTAAGGGATATTAAGGCCTCCTATTAATAGAGAACTGGAACAAAGCATTAGCACATAGTGAATATGTGAACTCCTCAAACTACGGTCATCGCCGGTAAGTATCCCGATTATTGTCACTTCGGGGTTAACGGATCATAACACATAATAGGTGACTATAGACTTGCAAGATAGGATCAAGAACACTCATATATTGATGAAAACATAATAAGTTCAGATCTGAAATCATGGCACTCGGGCCCTAGTGACAAGCATTAAGCATAGCAAAGTCATAGCAACATCAATCTCAGAACATAGTGGATACTAGGGATCAAACCCTAACAAAACTAACTCGATTAAGTGGTGAATCTCATCCAACCCATCACCGTCCAGCAAGCCTATGATGGAATTACTCACGCACGGCGGTGAGCATCATGAAATTGGTGATGGAGGATGGTTGGTGATGACGACGGCGACGAATCCCCCTCTCTAGAGCCCCGAACGGACTCCAGATCAGCCCTCCCGAGAGGTTTTAGGGCTTGGCGGTGGCTCCGTATCGTAAAACGCGATGATTTCTTCTCTCCTATTTTTTTCTCCCCGAAAGCAGTTATATAGAGTTGGGGTTAGAGTCGGGGGGTCTGCAGGGGGGCCACAAGGTAGGGGGCGCGCCCTAGGGGGGGTGCCCCCCACCCTCATGAGAAGGGTGTGGGCCCCCTGGTCTTCATCTTTGGCGAGGATTTTTTATTATTTATTGTAAGATATCCTGTGGAGTTTCAGGTCATTCCGAGAACTTTTGTTTTCTACACATAAAACAACATCATGGCAATTCTGCTGAAAACAGCGTCAGTACGGGTTAGTTCCATTCAAATCATACAAGTTAGAGTCCAAAACAAGGGCAAAAGTGTTTGGAAAAGTAGATACGTTGGAGACGTATCAGGGAACTCTTTGAAGTTCTTTGTGTTGGTTGAATAGATGAATCTGAGAATGTGTGATGCATATCGTATAATCATACCCACGGATACTTGAGGTGACATTGGAGTATCTAGGTTACATTAGGGTTTTGGTTGATTTGTGTCTTAAGGTGTTATTCTAGTACGAACTCTAGGATAGATCAAACGGAAAGGATAGCTTGTTGTTATTTTACTACGGACTCTTGAATAGATCGATCAGAAAGAATAACTTTGAGGTGGTTTCGTACCCTACAATAATCTCTTCGTTTGTTGTCCACTATTAGTGACTTCGGAGTGACTCTTTGTTGCATGTTGAGGGATAGTTATATGATCCAATTATGTTATTATTGTTGAGAGAACTTGCACTAGTGAAAGTATGAACCCCGGGCCTTGTTTCGAAGCATTGCAATAATGTTTACGCTCACTTTCACCTCTTCCTACCTTGCTGTTTTTATATTTTCATATTACAAAAACCTATATCTACCATCCATATTGCACTTGTATCACCATCTCTTCGCTGAACTAGTGCACCTATACAATTTACCACTGTATTGGGTGTGTTGGGGACACAAGAGACTCTTTGTTATTTGGTTGCAGGGTTGTTTCGGAGAGACCATCTTCATCCTACGCCTCCCACAGATTGATAAACCTTAGGTCATCCACTTGAGGGAAATTTGCTACTGTCCTACAAACCTCTGCACTTGGAGGCCGAACAATGTCTACAAGAAGAAGGTTGTGTAGTAGACATCTCTCTCTCTCTCTCTCTCGGTTTGTCTCCTACTCTCTCGCCCACATACATACAATCTTTCCCGCCCTATCTGCTCCATCTTCGCAAGCTCTCTCTAGACGTTTCATTCACACATTGGGATGTGTTCAAAATGTTGCTTTTATAATGGATCATGTAGAGTTATGGTTGGTTTTGTTGCATCCTACAAAGTAATAACTATGAAATGCGTTTAGATTTTCATTTGACTGGGATTATGTGAGTTTGAGCATATTGTGAAGTATTATAGACCTCGTATACATCTTGGAATTCAACAATGATTCTAACTATTGAATTGTATAAACCATTACATTCGAAGTCAGTAGCCTAATATATTTATTTCACGATTACAACAAATGATTAATTCACTACAAACTGAGAAACAAATGTGTACTCCCTCCGTTTTTATTTAAGTGCGCGTATTAGCATTGGTCAAAGTCAAGTTTTGTAAACTCTCACAAAGTTTATAACAAAAAATATTAACATATACAATAACAAACAAATACCATTAGATTCATTATTGAATGTACTTTCACATCATACATATTTGTTATGGTAAATCTTTATATTTTTCTATAAACTTGGTCAAACATTAGGAAGTTTGACTTCGGTCAAACCTAATATGCAGAGTTAATAAAAATGGAGGGAGTACTAGTAGTTACAACTCGCTAGTTGCTTAGCCCAATCACCCAACATGCCACACGGGGAGTTCAGTGTCACAAAATTTTGAGGTCGGCGGGAAAATCTCCCGCGACCCTGATTCGAGCAATGCGAAGTTACCATCATACCCTTCGAAACAGGCCTACGGATGACGCTTGGTAGGGGCTATTTTGGTAACTTTAGGTTCACCCTACCCAGCCAACCCCACCCCAGCACCCAGAGTAGAACACCTGAATACTCCCCATTTTCTATGCCCGCCGCAAAATAGACTTCTCCACGGCACCACAGCCTTCGTGCTCCTCCCCTTCTACATCGGCGCACTCGTCCACCGCAGTGCATCTGCCTCATCGACGACATCGTACGTTGCACGAGAGTTGGTCCACTATTGTCGTCGTACACGGAGCCTCTTCCCCGGCACTGTCTTCCATGGTCTCGGATCCGCTTCTCCAAAGCCGACGCCAAGCGCAGAAGCTCCACCATCGTGGACAATGAACTGACTCCCGTTGCCGACCATCATGCACAAAGGCCACCGCGACCATCGTTCTCCTCCTCGATTGGTAATGTGTGTATTGAATCTCTTAGCAGTACATGTGCAGTTCCAATTTTGTTCATACCAACCATTCAAATTTCCTAGTTGCTATCGTTCCTGTAAAAGTAATTGGTTATGGCCTCCATTGCTCATGTATCGCACTATGCTTGGGAGGTTCTTCATCTGCAACCAGTAGTGTGGCAAATGATGGAAAGTTTTTTAGAACTAGCAAGATGCCCATGCGTTGCAAGAAACATCAAGATGCATTTGTATGAGTAGTTTATATTGTGGGAGAAAAGGATGAACGAGGGAAGGCCTTATTTAAAAATGTGGAGAGGGGTGTGGGTATCTTTTTGCAAAATTGCCATAGTTTCCTTGCTATCCGTCAGATATAAATTGGATGGCCTATACTGCAGGATGGCAGGCACACCATCATCACCAAATCTGTTTTTATAAGAGTATATATGAGTAGAGAGTAGAGATCGAGAAGTAGAGATAGAGAAGTGGAGAGTAGAGACATAGATAGTTCTCAGCATAGATATAGCATAGATAGATAAAAAATAGATAGTTCCATTACTCGTCGTCGTCCGACTCCTCCTCGGTGATGTCCTCCCCTGATGTCTCAATGTAGGCGTCAAGATATCCATCGTTGTCGGAGTCCCAGGGCGATGCTGCTCCTAGCTTCATGTTGAATTGAGTGGCCGCTTTCCGCGTACGCTTTTCCTCGCGATAGGCGGCTCGCTCTGCCCTCTTATTCTCCCTCTCCGCCCTCCTTTGCGTGTAGAACTCGCGCTCATTGATGATGTCCTACGGGAAGTGTTGGCACCATTGCTTCCTCATCCATCTTGGCGATGCTTAGACGGTGCTCCCACCTCCGGTTGCCGGGCCGATCCTCGTCGGTGATAAGCCGCGGCGAAGGCGCGAGCTCCTACGCCCGCTCCTGCGTCGGCATGTTGGGAAAGTTAAATGTTCTATGAGGCCATCGGAGGCGCCACGCCACCGCGTCGTACGTGCGGGCGACCTCATGGGCGGTGTCAAAAGTGCCGAGGCCGAGGTGCATCCCGTAGAACCGGATCTCGGCGGAGAAGCCGCCTGAGGGGCGCGCGCGGACGCCGCGGTATCCCCAAGTTTGCCGGTGATGCGGCGGCATGGTGGCGCGGTGGCGGCGAGGCGAGAAAGAGCGGGGAGAGAGCGGTGGCGAGGTACAGAGCGGGCAGAGAGTGGTGGCAAGGCACAGAGCAGTGGAAGGGCGTTGGATTTTATAAAGCGCGCCGGACGCCGTGCGCCAAAACTAGCGCGCACCTGACCACATTTTCCCGCGCGCGCGATCCTTTCCCGATGTCCCTGCTATCTCTACTCTCTTCTCTACTCTTATATTTATTTTATATTTATATTTATCTCTACTTCTCTACTCTTATAAAAAAACGGAGTTGGTGATGATTGTGTGCCTGCCATCCTGCAATATGGCCGTCCGATTTATATCTGACGGATAGGAAGGAAACTATGGCAATTTTGCAAAAAGATACCCACACCCCTCTCCACATTTGCAAATAAGGCCTTCCCTTGTTCATCCTTATCTCTCACATGGCAGATGAGTGCTTTAATGTTGCCAACAAGATGCATGAGTATTACTATATTTTTATTCCCATGTTGAGATTTTAAAACCACGAGTGCGAACATGCAGAGGAGAAATGAAGACCAAACACGGGATATTGGGGGCGTCTCCAAGGAGTGTGGCAAGTTAAAGAGGAGCTGCACCGAACCTATAAAACGAGCTTTGGTAAGGAACACCCTTTCAATTACTTTCGTTTAGCCTCGTTTTCTTCGATGTGTATATGTTGTAGTTTCTGTTTCTCTTAGCCTCGTGTTCTTTGATGTGTAATAAGAAGAGTCTTAATCATCCTAATGCTTTCATTTTTTGCTTGATGTAGGAAGTGGGTGTTCTCACCTTGGAATCTGTTTTTATAAAAAAATCCTTTTGAATTCACTTCTCCGAGTCCTGTTTATCTGGGTTCTACTAAATGGATCTGGGTTGCTCTGAGTATTGATCTAAAAAAGAAGTAACTTCATGTCAGGATGCAGTTCCTGCGAGGGAAGTATGGTCAACCTCGAGATCATGTTTCCAAAATGAGGCTAGATTACACACAAGGTGTTTGTTCCCTAATGATGCTGGATTAGACACAAGTTGAAAATTCCCAGATGATGCTGGATTACACACAAGCTGGGTGGAGTCGTCAACTGTTCATGTCCTCGTGGCTCTAGTAAAGGCTGAAAGAAAGCGTGCAGCAGCCCTTGAGAATGTAGCTGAGTTCCTGAAGAAGCGAAAAGAGCAATCATATGCTCTCTTCATCCAACCCAAAGAAGAGATGGAAGAAGCCAGAAAGAAGTTAGCAGAGGCAGAGCAGGCTAAGCATTTCCTGCTATCTAAAACTATTGTCAATACAAATTTTCCTTCATAATAGCTAGGTTCAAATGTTTATCCACGGCATGCCTGTTGTGATGTCTATGCATCTACTAATGTGGTAGAAAATAAATTTTTTTGGGTCATGTAATAACAACAATTACTTTCCAAACAATAACAGACGAAGCATTGGACATGGTATAGTTCACACGCAAGCCCAACATTCCAAGTTCAATTTCCACATCAAACTCGTGTTCACAGATATCTACACGTTCATAAATAATGTCCACAACCATGATTCACTTCAAAGCCCAAAAAATGTGAGGAGAGTTATAAATAAAGAAAAACCTCTATTTCCTACTACCAGTGTGAGCATAACAAGTCAAGACCATGCGTAATTAATTATATTTTGGTCATTTTTTGACTAATCACGAATAACTTCTGGAAGAAGGTATAATTTCTAATGTCGGCCGCGGCTGGGGTCAACGATGTTTTGAGCCAAACCGGGCAACACACCGGGTGGCTATGCCGGCGACGCGGTGGTCGTAGCATTCGTGGGTTCAGAGCGGAGGCGGCTCCCGTGGTCTACTATTCCTCAGTGTTGGCGGTGGCCGCAAACGTGTTGGCCACCTCTGCTAGCATGCCGCGGTTCCGCCAACGTTTGCACCGGACGCCATGGTCCCCCGTGTGCCGGCGTGCGGCAACTGGCCACTCCTTTGCAAGCAAGATTGGAGCGTCGAGTTGATGCACCAGGGGCCAACTTTGGAGCGGTGGCTTGCTCCTTCGCTTGTCCGCCTCTAGCCTCGCCCATGGTACTGATGGCCTGGGGTGGGGAGGGAGGTGAGGCCGCGAGTTGCCTGGCTTGTCGGGGCACCCAGCCGGCTTTTATGCCGGAGAACTCGTCTTCCTGCTCACCGGATGCTATGGAGAGTGGGGAGAAAATGGTGCAAGGAGGATATGGGGACTAGCGGTGTGGTGCAATTCTTGCCAGGCGTCTGGCCTCGTTTAAATAGCGAGCAGACAAGAGGAGGCAGTCGACGTTGTGTTCTAAAATGCTAGCCGGCTCAAGGAAGGACATGTTTCCGGCACACGCACTGACTCAATGGAGGCAGGCGGGGCAGTCTGAAGCCGGTGGGATGCAGTGAGGAGGCATGTTCAGCCTAGCCTGCAGCGAGTGGTGCCCTCTTGGCCGGTGTGCTGATGTCTACTACGCAAATTTATTCTTGTAGACACGTGTTGGGCCTCCAAGCGCAGAGTTTTGTAGGACAGTAGCAATTTTCCCTCAAGTGGATGACGTAAGTTTTATCAATCCGTGAGAGGTGTAGGATGAAGATGGTCTCTCTCAAATGACCCTGCAACCAAATACAAGAAATCTCTTGTGTCCCCAACACACCCAATACAATGGCAAATTGTATAGGTGCACTAGTTCAGCAAAGAGATGTTGATAAAAGTGTAATATTGATGGTAGATATTGATTTTTGTAATAAGAACAATAAAAACAGCCAGGTAGCAATTGATAAAACGGAGCACAAATGGTATTGCAATGCTTGAAAATAAGGCCTAGAGTCCGTACTTGCACTAGTGCAATCTCTCAACAATGCTAATATAATTGGATCATATAACCATCCCTCAAAGTGCGATGAAGAATCACTCCAAAGTTCCTATCTAGCTGAGAACATAAGAATACATTGTTTGTAGGGTACGAAACCACCTCAAAGCTATTCTTTCCGTTCGATCTATTCAAGAGTTCGTACTAAAATAACACAAAGCTATTCTTTCCGATCAATCTATCCTAGAGTTCGTACTAAAATAACACCAAAGAAAATTCATATCATAATACTCTATCCAACACAAAGAACTTCAAAGAGTGCCCCAAGATTTCTACCGGAGAAACAAAGACAAGAATGTGCATCAATCCATATGCATAGATTACCCCAATGTCACCTCGGGAATCTACGAGTTGAGTGCCACATATACCAAGTGAATCAATGCAATACCCCATTGTCACCACGGGTATTCAATTGCAAGACATATATCAAGTGTTCTCAAATCTATATAAGTATTCAATCTGATAACAACGAAATCTCAAAGGGAAAAACTCAATTCATCACAAGAAGATAGAGAGGGGAAAACACCATATGATCCGACTATATTAGCAAAGCCCGCGATACATCAAGATCGTGACATCTCAAGAACACAAGAGAGAGAGAGAGAGAGAGAGAGAGATTAAACACATAGCTACTGGTACAAACCCTCGGCCCTGAGGGTGGACTACTCCATCCTCATCATGGTGGCCGCCGGGATGATAAAGATGGCCACCGGAGATGATTCCCCCCTCCGGTAGGGTGCTGAAAAGTGTCTAGATTGGTTTTTGGTGGCTACAGAGCCTTGCGGCGGCGGAACTTTTGATCTAGGTTAACCCCGAGGGTTTTTGGAATATTTGTGAATTTATAGGGTAAAGAGGGGATGCGGGAGGCCACCGAGGTGGGCAGAACCCACCAGGGCGCCCTGGTGGGTTGTGCCCCCCTCGTGGCACCCCCTAGGTGCTGCTCTGGCCCATCATGGGTGTTCTGGTCCATAAAAAGTCTCCAAAAACTTTCGCGGTGTTTGGACTCCGTTTGATATTGATTTTCTGTGATGTAAAAAAAGAAAAATACAACAATTGGCACTGGGCACTGTGTCAATAGGTTAGTCCCAAAAAATGAAATAAAGTTGCTATAAAATGGATGTAAAACATCCAAGAATTATAATATAACGGCACGAATACTTCATAAATTATAGATACGTTGGAGACGTATCAGCATCCCCAAGCTTAATTCCTACCCGTCCTCGAGTAGGTAAATGATAAAAGAAATAATTTATGAAGTGTGAATGCTAGAAAAGTGCATAAGTTTGATCAATGGTAATTTAAATCACTTTTCCTAGCATCATAACATCAATTCTTTCTTATAAAACTTCTCATGTTATAGTAGCAACCAATTCACATGTTAAGGTTCAAACAATGAATTCTCTTGAAACTCAACAACCTATGTTCTTAGTCACCAACCAATTGTAATTCAACTTATTCAACAGAGTCTAAGTAAGAGATCCACATACTCAACCATCATATAGTATTCTATGATTGTTATCACTCACCGCATACACATGAGCAAAACGTTTCAGCCGGACACATAGAAAGATAGGGGTTTATTGTTTTGCCTCCCAACGTATTCACCTCAAGGGTCATGTCAACAATAATAACTCATGCTACCCATATCCAACTGGACATATGTGCCTAGATCATTCCTCACCACAAGATGCTTGATGTCGGTGTCAAAACCGGCGGATCTCGGGTAGGGGGTCCCGAACTGTGCATCTAAGGCGGATGGTAACAGGAGGAAGGGGACATGATGTTTTACCCAGGTTCGGGCCCTCTTGATGGAGGTAAAACCCTACGTCCTGCTTGATTTATTCTTAATGATATGAGTATTACAAGAGTTGATCTACCACGAGATCGGAGAGGCTAAACCCTAGAAGCTAGCCTATGGTATGATTGTATGTTGTCCTATGGACTAAAACCCTCCGGTTTATATAGACACCGGAGGGGGCTAGGGTTACACAAGGTCGGTTACAAAGGAGGAAATATACATATCCGTATTGCCTAGCTTGCCTTCCACGCCAAGTAGAGTCCCATCCGGACACGGGACGAAGTCTTCAATCTTGTATCTTCATATTCCAACAGTCCGGCCAAAGGATATAATCCGGATGTCCAGATACCCCCTAATCCAGGACTCCCTTAGTAGCCCCCAAACTAGGCTTCAATGACGATGAGTCCGGCGCGCAGTATTGTCTTCGGCATTGCAAGGCAGGTTCTTCTCCAATTTTCAAGTGTTTGTAAGCAGTGTCCGGCCCCATAAACGTTGAACCTCTTGGCTTATGTGCCCAATAAGGGCTATCTCCCACGCGTCGAATGAATACGAGGCGCCAGGGCATTTTTGCATTCGCCCCCAGCCAGATAAATAAATTGTCTATTAAAGGGATATGGATTCTTAGATCCGATCCATACCATCCTCCCCTCAGCGAGAATCCATCAGAGCGCGTTTCGGAAAGATCCATTCCAACATGGCCAACCTCCGCAGCTACTCCTCCCGCCCCCATAGCCCTAAGCCCGGTGATTGGGAGAGGTGTTCAGTCCCACACAGTCGATTGGTTGAACTGCAGACCAAGGGATTTCTCCCTCCGGCGTATATGGTGCCCGTCCGAGCCGGGCTCGCCACCTACAATGGCGGGGAGCAAGCGAAGAGCTTCCCCAGCCCCTCTATGGGGGAGCGGGTATGCCTTGTCCCCTATCTATTGAGGGGACTCAGATTTCCAATTCATCTATTCCTCCATGGGCTCCTGGAGTTCTACGGCCTCCGATTACACAATTTCACCCCTGCCTCCATTCTACATATCGCCGGCTATGTTGCTCTCTACGAGTTGTTCCTGGGCTGCGATGCTCACTTCGAGCTGTGGAAAAGGCTAATTTGCCTCGTCCCTCGCACACAGAGGGGGTCACTTTATCAAGTGGGCGGAGCCGAAATATGGCGCATCGCCAGTACCGGATACCTGTCCGGTACCCCGAAGAAGTCGTCCGAAGACTGGCCTTCACAATGATTTTATATGGAGGACATTCCCCTTTCGGACCCTGTTCGGCGGGGTCTTCCTGAGTTCAGCAATGCCCCTCTGAAGAAACGCCGAAGTTGGCGCCCACGGAGCCCCCAGGTGGAAGATAATGGAGAAGTCCTCTACCTGATGAACCGGATTAAAGCTCTGGCTCAATCAGGATTGACAGTAGTCGAAGTTATGTCGATTTGCATAATGCGGGGAGTGCAACCACTTCAATATCGTGGCCACCCCTTGTGGTGTTTTAACGGGGCGGATGATGCCACCCGCTGCGGGCGTAAGGGTCCGGACAATGCTGCCGCTTTAGCAAAAAGCCGCGGGATGGATTCTCCATGTACAATCCTCCATGTTGGGTAACTTATATCCCCTCACTCCCATTTTTCCCGCATTATTTGTCGTAAATATTCACCTTGCCACTTGGCAGGAACTGCGAAAAGCCATAAAGGAGGTCAGCAGCCCCTCTCCCTAACCAGAGGACCCTGACCGGGCCCTCGACTCCGGACTTGAAGAAGATCTGGTTATATTCGTGGAGCTGATAGACCGGCAGTTCTATCAATTAAGCTGCGATGACGCCATGGTGGCCATTACGGCCGACTATCCCGGACTGCTCCCTGTGTCGCATGTAAGAAAAACCAAAAATCCCAACTCCAAAAACTAGGATCCCCTTTTAGACACTTCACCCACCATATACACATGGCATTTTTTACAGGGAAGGCATTCGGGACGCCCTGCCGAACCCGTAGCAACTCGCCAACAAGAGGCACCGAGGCCGGGTAGGCCGAAAAGCAAGGCGGTAAGGACAGAGACGCCGGCGCAAAGGTATAACAAAAACCCCGCTCCGTGGTTGTCGTCTTTCTCAAAATGTAATGACACCCGTGTTTCTTTAACAAAAAAACGCTCACCGGAATATGTCCGGTGATGTTGCTAATCACGCTTCCACCAGTCGGGCGCTAGGACCGGACATAGAGGCGGAAGCCGATATGGGGCGGGCGCCGGATAATCCCCCTATAGAGGATGCGGATAGATTATTCGCTACAAACTCAGAAGTGGAAAGCGCCATGAATCATAGGCGCCGCCAGGCCGTACTCCGTGATGCTTGTTTCTCACAAGAGGCATTTGATGCCTTTAATTCTGGAGAGGCGTACCTCTGTGCTGCTCAAAATGGTCTAGCCAGAGCCACGGATCAGTATGTAAAGGATGTACGGGTAAGTAAATCTGACGATTTATATGTATCAGTAGCCCCTGAGACTTAAAACAGTTAGCAGAACTGATTTAAGGATCATCTTTATTGTGCAGGTTCTTACAGAGAAGAATACTAGGCTGTCACAGGAGCTGGAGGAATGCAAGACCCAACTGCGGGCCGTTGTTGCCGCATTGCAGGAACCGAAAAAGTCTCCCGCTGGTAACATTTACTTTAAAGAATGATGGTTACCATGTAGTGTGCGGCGTGGCTGCAGATCTAACAATAGATGTTGCAGATGAATCCGGAGAAAATTCGGAGGACCAACATGTCGTGCGACAGCTAGAGGCTGGCAAACGCGTGCTGCTGAGGTTAGGCGGGAGAAAAACAAGCTCCAAGACACCAATATCAAGTTGAGCATGGAACTAAAAGACGTTCGAGCCCAGCTTGCAGACTCCAAGAAGGAGAATAAGCGGCTTCGGCGCGGCATTTTCAGTAAGTGCTTGAACGAATCCTTTTGAAGGAGTTCGGCAAAGAAGCCGACTAACAGCGTTATGTCTATAGGTATGATGACGGGTCGTCCTGCGGAGGAAATGCCCGGGTCTGCGGGTGATCTTCTATCCGAGCTCTCACATCTGCATGAACAAGTTCGGCAGGTGATGCAAGTTGTTGCCCAGGCCTTGTGTCCATCCGCCTCCCTGCCAGAAGGCGTTGCAGAGCTTACGGAGAAGCTCAAGGGAGCACGACGGCGCTTCTGATTATGGAAGATACCGGCTTGCTGACAAGGTGCCAGAGAATCCTGGGCCATGGTGAAGACGCGGTACACCAAGGCTGACCCAAATCACATGGTCGAGGTCGGACCTGTGGGGCCCGACGGAAAAGAGATCCCCGTTAGCTTAGCTTATGGGCAAGTAGAATTAGCCGCAAAGTATTCCCAACAGGATTGTAGGCTAGACCGCCTGTTGGATGGTAAAGAAGAGGAATTTAGTCAGTCTGCATGACCATGTAATTAAAGTGACATGTATAATGCCTTCTAGCCGGATTGTAGATCATTTGTCATGGCGGACCTTTTCGCTTCAACCTCGGGACCCGATAGTCCGGAGTGTATCTGAATACCTGCTCAGTTATATAAGAACCGGGGTATGCGTGGAGACCAGGCGTAGGGGTCATTAGTGCTTGAACAAACAAGTGCCCAACTAGTTATGTTATATTACATGGGTAGTAAGAAACATCTTCCAGGGAGAATAGTTCCATTAAGGGTTCCTTTCCCTGGGTAAGCATGCCCTAAAGTGCATGTTCCGACTGCGATAGGAAACGCAGGAAAAAATATCTGGGGGCAGATATGGAAAATAAATAAAAATCATCTTTTGTTCACCGACTGAATATTCCCTTAAGAACGCTAGCTTTCGGCTTCACCCAGTCTGAGGTACACCTCCGGCTGACCCGGCAGTAACAATCGCAGAGGTGCTCCCCTTATGCCCTAGCCGAATTAACGGGAATGTAGGGCATAAATACAAGAGCCAGGCAACCCAGCTTGGCCAAAACTTAAGTCATATCGATGCATATAATGGCGAAAAAGGTACATGTGGAAGCGTAACACATGTGCGGGGCACGAGGCCCAGATAAATAATCAAGCTTCTGTGAAAGAAGCCCCCAGGTATGATGAGCGTGGCTAGCGCATCTATAATGTGCAAACGAGGCGCAAGTTGGCCTTTGAAGGCCTGGAGAAAGAATGAAAGAAAGAAAGAAAGAAAGAAAGAAAAAGAAGACAGATAATGTATATGCAAAAAATGGACAGAGGAAGGGGACGAACACAGAGTCCGGCGCTAGGCGTAGAATCATCGGAGCCTGGCCGCGTTCCATGGGTTCAGCTCGAGTCGATTAGTCGATGAATCCCGTAGTCGGTACGCTCCACCGGTCAGAACTTGGTCAATAATGAAGGGACCTTCCCATTTGGGCTCGAGCTTGTTCTTTTTCTTATCCGGCAGGCGTAGAACTAGTTCGCCAATGTTATAAGTTTTGGCCCGTACTTCTCTGCTTTGGTATCTACGAGCCTGTTGCCGATAAAATGCAGAACGGGCTTTTGCCACGTCGCCCTCCTCCTCCAAGGTGTCCAGACTGTCTTGCCGATCAAGCTCGGCTTCTCTTTCTTCGTACATGCGCACTCGAGGTGATTCATGCATTATGTCACAGGGCAAGACTGCCTCTGCGCCGTACACCATAAAGAAGGGTGTATAGCCGGTACTACGGTTCGGCGTGGTCCGCAGCCCCTAGAGTACGGAGTCAAGCTCCTCTACCCAGTGCGTGTTAGACCCCGTTAAGGACCGCACTAGCCTGGGTTTAATGCCACTCATTATAAGATTGTTCGCGCGCTCCACTTGACCGTTGGTTTGTGGGTGATAGACCGAAGCATAATCGAGCCTGATGCCCATTTTGCTGCAGCAGAGTTTTACCTCATCGGCAGTGAAGTTTGTGCCGTTGTCAGTGATGATGCTGTGAGGGATGCCATAACGGTGTACGACCCCGGATATGAAGTCTATCACCGGTCCGGATTCGGCTGTTTTAACAGGTTTGGCCTCTATCCATTTGGTGAATTTATCCACCATGACCAGTAAGTATTTTTTCTTGTGGGTTCCCCCTTTAAGGGGTCCAACCATGTCAAGCCCCCAGACCGCGAAGGGCCACGTAATGGGGATTGTTTGGAGGGCAGTGAGTGGCATGTGGCTTTGATTTGCAAAGAGCTGGCAACCGGCGCAACGTTGGACCAAGTCCTGTGCATCTGCCCGGGCCGTTGGCCAATAGAATCATGTACGGAAGGCCTTGCTGATGGGAGCCCGGGCTGCGGCGTGGTGACCGCCGAGTCTGGCATAAATTTCTGCCAAAAGGTTCCGCCCTTCCTCTTTGGAGATGCACCTTTGAAGGACTCCGGTAGTGTTTTTTTGTACAATTCTCCCTCATGGACCCTGTAGGCCTTAGATCGCCGCACTATGCAGCGTGCCTCATTTTGGTCCTCCGAAAGCTCTTGCCTAGTTAGGTAGGCCAAGAATGGTTCTGTCCACGGGGCTATGATGGCCATTATTACATGGGCTGAAGGTGTTATTTCGGCGGCGAAGCCTCCGATTGTGTCAGAGTGTTCGGTATCAGGTATTTTGGCCGGGTCCGGACTATTATTACCAGTGTCCCCTTCCCATACTACGGATGGCTTGAACAGCCTCTCCAAAAATATGTTGGGGGGACCGCATCGCGTTTTGCGCCGATGCAGGCGAGGATATCCGTCGCCTGATTGTTTTCCCTAGCCACATGATGAAATTCGAGCCCCTCGAACCGAGCTGACATTTTTAGGATGGAGTTTCGGTAGGCCGCCATTTTCGGATCCTTGGCGTCAAAGTCTCCATTTATTTGGGATATTGCGAGGTATGAATCCCCACACACCTCCAGGTGTTGAATGCTCATGGAGACTGCCATCCGAAGACCATGCAACAGAGCTTCGTATTCGGCTGCGTTGTTGGAGTCTGTATACAATATTTGCAGTACGTACTGAACGGTATCTCCGGTTGGGGACGTCAGGACGACGCCAGCCCCTAGACCAGCCAACATTTTAGAACCGTCGAAGTGCATGATCCAATTGGAGTATGCGTCGTACTCTTTAGGGAGTTCGGCCTCCATCCATTCGGTGACAAAGTCAGCCAATACTTGCGACTTAATGGCTCATCGAGGTTTGTATGTTATGTCAAACGGGAGGAGCTCAATGGCCCATTTAGCAATCCAGACCGTAGTGTCGCAGTTGTTTATGATATCATTAAGTGGCACTTCTGAGGCTACTGTAATCGAACACTCTTGAAAGTAGTGTCGCAGCTTTCGGGATGCCATGAATACCGCATAGGCTATCTTTTGATAATGTGGGTACCGTGATTTGCATGGAGTGAGGACAGTGGATACATAGTATACCGGTTTTTGAAGAGGGAATTTATGTCCGTCAGCTTCTCGTTCGACGACGAGCACTGCGCTTACAACTTGATGAGTTGCCGCAATGTACAACAGCATTGGTTCGCCGATGTTTGGCGTGGCTAGGATTGGGTTGGTTGCCAAAATGGCCTTTATTTCTTCCAATCCGGCCGTGGCAGCGTCCGTCCACTCGAAGTGTTCGGTGCACCGAAGAAGGCGATAAAGGGGTAAAGCCTTTTCTCCTAAGTGGGAGATAAAGCGGCTTAGAGCCGCCACGCATCCAGTTAACTTCTGGATTTGTTTGAGGTCTATTGGGGTAGCCAACTGTGACAAGGCTCAGATTTTGGCCGGATTAGCTTCAATACCTCTACTGGAGACAATGAAACCCAGGAGCTTTTCGGCTGGTATGCCGAAAACACATTTTTCCGGATTGAGCTTGATGTCGTATGTTCGGAGGTTGTTGAATGTGAGCCTCAAGTCGTCTATCAAATAGTCGACGTGTTTGGTTTTGACGACCACATCGTCTATGTGTGCCTCTACTGTTTTGCCGATTTGTTTCTCCAGACATGTCTGAATCATGCGCTGATATGTTGCGCCGGCGTTTTTGAGCCCAAAAGGCATTGTGTTGAAACAGAAGGGACCGTATGGTGTGATGAATGCCGTTGCGGCTTGGTCGGACTCCGCCATCTTGATTTGGTGGTAATACGTCGAGGAAATACTTTATTGAGGTCTTTGAAATCGACACAAAGGCACCAGGATTTATCCTTCTTTGGTACCATCACCAGGTTTGCTAGCCAGTCCGGGTGTTTTATTTCTCTAATGAATCCGGCCTCCAATAACTTGGCTAGTTCCTCTCCCATGGCATGTCTCTTAGGTTCGGCGAAACGCCGAAGAGCTTGCTTGACCGGCTTGAATCCCTTTAGGATATTGAGGCTATGCTCGGCTAGCCTGCGTGGGATTCCTAGCATGTCTGAGGGGTGCCAGGCAAATATGTCCCAATTCTCGCGCAGGAACTCTCGTAGTGCGGCGTCTACGGCGGGGTTTAACTGTGCCCCGATGGAGGCTGTTTTTGTAGGGTCCGTTGGGTGGACTTGGAATTTGACTATTTCATCTGCTGGTTTAAAAGAGGTGGACTTGGATCTCTTATAGAGTATCACGTCGTCTCTGTCCACTGTGGAGCGTAGCATGGTTAATTCCTCGGCCGAGAGGGCTTCGGATAATGCCTCGAGGGCCAGTGCGGCTGTTTTGTTTTCGGCGTGGAGTGCTGTGTCCGGATCACTAGCGAGGGTGATGATTCCGTTGGGCCCGGGCATTTTGAGCTTCATGTACCCATAATGGGTTACGGCTTGGAAGATCGTGAACGCCTCACGTCCTAAAAGGGCGTGGTATCCACTGCTGAACGGGGCCACCTGGAATGTAATTTCTTCGGACCTGTAGTTCTCTGGCGTACCGAATACCACATCTAGTGTGATTTTCCCAGCGCATCGTGCCTCCCGACTGGGTATGATTCCCCTGAAGGTTGTGCTACTTTGCTCAATGCGGTTCCAGTCTATTTCCATTTTTTGAAGAGCTTCCTCATAGATGAGGTTTAATCCGCTGCCGCCGTCCATGAGTACTTTGGTGAGTCGAAAGCCGTCCACAATTGGACTGAGGACCAGTGCGGTTGGTGCTCGGGCTGTTTGGAATTTAGGTTCGTCACTGGCATTGAAGGTAATAGCCGTGTCACTCCATGGATTTATTGCTGCTACGTGGCAGATTTCGGCCATGCTGCGGAGTGTTCGCTTGCGCCTATTATTTGACGCGAAGGTCTCAAAGACTGTTAACACTGTATTGTTATTCACGGGATGGTGCTCTGTGGCATTTGGGATAAGAAGATCCTCACCACTTTTGGCCACCTACCGGAGTATCCAACATGCTCTAAGGCTGTGCGTTGGTATTGCATCTGCTGTACTACGAATTTTGCAGGGTCCGTTAAGCCATCCCTCCAGTACGGTTCCATGCCCTGTAGAGGTTTTTTTGTTTCTTTGCAACTAGCTCGGGTGTCTTATGATAGTGCACCCTTTTACTTCGGACTGGGTGTATATTCGGAGCCCGATTATCCCAAAATTTCCTTTCCGTTTTCCAGGCGCTTTCCATCGGATAGTACTTTCGTACTATGGATGCCAAGTCAGCGAAGCGTGATATGTCACGGCGACTTAAGGCGTTAAGGGTTCCCTTGTCCGTGCAATTATTGCAGAAAAGTGAGACTGCATCTTCCTCGCGAGAGTCCTTAACCTTGTTCATCACAAGGAGGAATCTGGCCCAATAATGATGTACTGTTTCATGGGGCTCTTGCCTGATGTGGGAAAGATCATTTATGTCTGGGTGGGTGGGTGGATTTAAGTTCGAACCCCTACCCAATCTGAGACCTAGGGGCCGAGGAGTTTCCAATCTTGGAAATTTGGGTTCCGGAGTGTTGCCCGATAAGTCTGGCCCGCTGCCTGATTCTATGTTCAGGGCTTGGGTGCTGTCCTCCTGTAAGCGGGTATCCGGCTCTGAGAGCTCAGGAATCCGGACATATTTAGTCCTCAAAATAGAGGAAGAGTTGTCGCATTGTTCCTCCACCAGCGCAATGTGATGGGTGACCGATAGAGAGTTAATCTCCCTTTGATCAGGTTTAAGCCCAATCCGATCACAGTCCGTAGCGACTCCCAAGGCGGTGATGCGATCCAAGAGTTCGTTTAGGGAAGAGAGCTCCATTGGATCCATCTGCTCGGCGAATTCCGAGTCGACGTGGAGGCTGTTTTTCATGACCCGAGAAGTCATCGTCGGTGCAGCGGCCGAACAGGCAGTCATGACGAAACTGCCTAGTCGGAGAGTTTGGCCGACAGCCAGAGCTCCGTCGGCGGTAATGTTGTCTTTAACAACGAGATGAGGCATCCTTCCTTACGGCGACGTCACAGAGGAACTCTCAATGAAAGCACCAATGTCGGTGTCAAAACCGGCGGATCTCGGGTAGGGGGTCCCGAACTGTGCGTCTAAGGCGGATGGTAACAGGAGGCAGGGGACACGATGTTTTACCCAGGTTCGGGCCCTCTTGATGGAGGTAAAACCCTACGTCCTGCTTGATTTATTCTTGATGATATGAGTATTACAAGAGTTGATCTACCACGAGATCGGAGAGGCTAAACCCTAGAAGCTAGCCTATGGTACGATTGTATGTTGTCCAACGGACTAAAACCCTCCGGTTTATATAGACACCGGAGGGGGCTAGGGTTACACAAGGTCAGTTACAAAGGAGGAGATATACATGTCCGTATTGCCTAGCTTGCCTTCCATGCCAAGAAGAGTCCCATCCGGACACGGGACGAAGTCTTCAATCTTGTATCTTCATAGTCCAACAGTCCGGCCGAAGGATATAATCCGGCTGTCCGGATACCCCCTAATCCAGGACTCCCTCACTTGCCAAATGAGAAAAATAAAAAGGAATAGAGAGGAAAACTTTGACTCTTTGCATAAAAGTAAATACTGAAAAGTAAAAGATAGGCCCTTCGCAGAGGGAAGCAGAGGTTGCCATGCGCTTATTTGTTTGTATGTTCGACCCCCTAGTGCAAAAGAATGTCACGTCATATTGCCCCTTATGATAGCAACCTTTATTATGCAGTCTGTCGCTTTTATTCTTTGCCATCACGAGTTCGTACAACACTCAATTTTCTCTTACACTAAATGATCTAGCACTTTTAGAAGCAATTTTTATTGCCTTATTGCACCGATGACAACTTACTTGAAGGATCTTTCTCAATCCTTAGGTAGGTATGGTGGACTCTTGAAAATAATATTTGGGTATAAGGGTTTTTGGATGCACAAGTAGTATCTCTACTTGGTGCAAAATTTTTGGCTAGCAAGGATGGTGCGCAAGCACCACATGTTGAAGGATCTATGACAATATAACTTCTATGTGAATATGAACAAACATAAATCATTACGTTGTCTTCCTTGTCCAACGTCAACAACTTTGGCATATAATATTTTGATGGGGGCTCACAACCATAAAATATTTCCAAGATAGTGTGTTTGCATGTGAAAGTTTTCTTGCTTATACTAATTATTCGTGAATTGATTTTATGAACAATATTGTGATTGTCAATCCTCAAAATATTTCACTTTCTAAACCCAATGCGAAGCTACCACTAGGCATGATATGATTTCAACTTCATGATATTCAATTTATTCAACAATTTACTCATAGGATATAAGTGAAGCACAAGAGTAAATGACAAGCTACTCCAAAAAGATATAAATGATGATCATGAGCATAATATTTCTTTCTATAAAATTAATGTAAGTTAAGCAAGAGAGAATTTCTTCAAAAAAACTAAAGCACACCGTGCTGAAAAAGATATAAGTGAAGCACTAGAGTAATTCCATAGAAAATAGCTTCGTTGACGGGATGTGAATGCCGCTTGCCTAGCCTCCCTGGCAACTATTTGAGGACTCTATTTTATTTAAAAAAATTCAGATCTAAGTATTTTATTAAAATAGCAAGCAAAAACAAAATAAAATGACATTATAAGAATATCACACATCATGTGAAGAGGCAAAAACTTAGGATCAACCGATAATAACCAATAATTGTTGAAGAAGAAAGGTGGGTTGCCTAACCGGGGCATACCGAGCTTAGATGCTTGATACTTCTTGAAATATCATCTTCGGGTGCCTTGGGTATCCCCAAGCTTGAGCTTTTGTGTCTCCTTAATTCCTCTCATATCATGATTTTCCTAAATCTCAAAAGCTTCGTCCACACAAAACTCAACAAGAACTCGTGAGATAAGTTAGTATAAACCAATGCAAAAACCTTATCATTCTCTACTGTAGCAAATCACTAAAATTATTATTCAACATTTCATATTGAATTCCTCTGCATATTTAATACTCCTATCCTCAAATAGAATCATTAAACAAGCAAACATATGCAAACAATGCAAACATAACAGCAATCTGCCAAAACTTCACAGTGTGTAAAGAATGCAAGAGTATCAATACTTCTTTAACTCCAAAAATTATAAAAATTTACCACACTGTATAAAATTTATTAGAGATTATTTTGCAAAAAGTTTCAAGATTTTGTCACATACTGAATTTTCTAGGGAATTTTTGCAACACCGGTAAACTTTCTGTTTTCAAACAGCAACATGTAAACTTGCAAAATAAGCATAGTAAAGGCTATCAATGCCACTTTTATTGAAATAAAAGATGCAAAAAATTATTCTAAATAACAGAAAGCAAATCCTAATAAAATAAATCGATTCTCCCAGTAAAACTAATATCATGTGACGAATGAAAACATAGCTCCAAGAGAGGTTACCGATAATGTTGAAGACGAAAGAGGGGATGCTTTCCGGGGCATCCCCAAGCTTAGTTGCTTGGATATTCCTTGAATATTACCTTGGGGTGCCTTGGTCATCCCCAAGCTTAGGGTATTGTCACTCCTTATTCTCCTCATATCGACACCTCACCCAAAACTTGAAAACTTCAATCACACAAAACTTAACAGAACTTTGTGAGATAGGTTAGTATGATAAAGAGCAAGCCATTTCACTTTGGTACTGTTAAAAACAAGATTCATAATTGTTTCCACACAATACCTACTGTAGCATATCATTTACACAATTTATATTGAGCAATGTAATCCATAGAAACTAGGAAACAAGCAAACTATGCATTGAAAACAGAATCTGTCAAAAACAGAACAGTCTATAGTAATATGTACTCCAACCATACTTCTGCTACTCCAAAAATTCTGAAAACTTAGGAAAGCCTGATAAATTTATCTATTAATCTTCTGCAAGAAGAATTAGAATTTTATCATGCTTCTGTTAAAAATGAGAATTGTTTTCCTAAGCGCAAAAGTTTCTGTTTTTCAGCAAGATCAAATCAACTATCACCGTAAGCCATCCCAAAGGTCTTACTTGGCACTTTATTGAAACAAAAGCTATATAACATTATTACTACAGTATCCTAATAATGTGAAAACACAAAAATAGTAGGGTTAAATGTTGGGTTGTCTCCCAACAAGCGTTTTTATTTAATGCCTTTTAGCTACGCATGATGATTTCAATGATGCTCGCATAAAAGATAAGAATTCAAAGACAAAGAGAGCATCATGAATCACATGGCAAGCACATTTAAGCCTAACATAATTCATGTGCATAGGTTTTTTGTGAGAAATTTTTTTATGGGAACAAGAATCAACTATCATAGGAAGGCAAAACAAGCACAACTTCAAGATTTTCAACACATAGAGATGAAACTTGATATTATTGCAATTCCTACAAGCATAAGTTCCTCCCTCATAATAATTTTCAGTAGCATCATGAAGAAATTCGACAATATAACCATCACATAAAGCATTCTTTTCATGACACAAAGGCATAGAAAAATTATTACTCTCCACATAAGCAAATTTCTTCTGATCAATAGTAGTGGGAGCAAACTCAACAAAATAACTATCATGAGAGTGAAAATTAAAATCATGATGATAAGTTTCATGGTTATCATTATTCTTTATAGCATACATGTTGAGGGAGTCCTGGATTAGGTAGTCTCCGGACAGCCGGACTATATCCTTTGGCCGGACTGTTGGACTATGAAGATACAAGATTGAAGACTTCGTCCCGTGTCCGGATGGGACACTCCTTGGCGTGGAAGGCAAGCTTGGCAATACGGATATGTAGAACTCCTCCCTTGTAACCGACTTTGTGTAACCCTAGCCCCCTCCGGTGTCTATATAAATCAGAGGGTTTAGTCCGTAGGACAACATACAATCATACCATAGGCTAGCTTCTAGGGTTTAGCCTCTACGATCTCGTGGTAGATCAACTCTTGTAATACTCATATCATCAAGAACAATCGAGCAGGACGTAGGGTATTACCTCCATCAAGAGGGCCCAAACCTGGGTAAACATCATGTCCCCTTCCTCCTATTACCATCTGCCTTAGATGCACAGTTCAGGACCCCCTACCCGAGATCCGCCGGTTTTGACACCGACATTGGTGCTTTCATTGAGAGTTCCACTGTGCCATCACCATAAGGCTTGATAGCCCCTTTGATCATTGGTAACGATGCGGTGCAAGGTGAGGTTTTCCTCCATGGACAGATCTTCGTATTCGGTGGCTTCGCACTGCGGGCCAACTCGCTTGGCCATCTGGAGCAGATTGAGAGCTATGCCCCTGGCCATCAGGTCAGGTTCGGAAACCTAAACTACATTGCTGACATCCGCGTAGACTTGATCTTCAACGGATTCGAGCCCATGTGTAACGCCCTCGATGCGGCTATATCTCCTACGTGTCGAAGCACGACTTAGAGGCATAACCGCATTGAAAGCAATGTCGCAAGTGAGGTAATCTTCACAACAACCCATGTAAATAAATAAAGGGGAAAGTACATAGTTGGCTTACACTCGCCACATCATACAAATACATAAATAAGTCATTACATTCATCCAATACACTCAAGGTCCAACTACGGAACCAAAATAAAGATCAACCCCCAAATGCGACAAAGTCCCCGATCGCCCCAACTGGGCACCACAACTGATCATCTGGGAAGGACACATAGTAACGGTGAGAGTCTTCATCGAACTCCCACTTGAGCTCGGTCATATCATCTAGAACGGTATAATCGGTCCCTGCATCTGGTTTGGAAGTAATCTGTGAGTCACGGGGACTCAGCAATCTCACACCCTCGCGATCAAGACTATTTAAGCTTATAGGTAAGGCAAAGGTATGAGTTGGAGCTGCAGCAAGCGACTAGCATGTATGGTGGCTAACATATTCGCAAAAGAGAGCGAGAAGAGAGGGAAAAAGCACGGTCGAACAACTATGATCAAGAAGTGATCCTAGAACAACCTACGTCAAGCATTACTCCAACACTGTGTTCACTTCCCGGACTCCACCGAGAAGAGACCATCACGGTTACACACGCGGTTAGTGCATTTTAATTAAGTTAAGTTTTAGGTTATCTACAACCGGACATTAACAAATTCCCATCTTCCCATAACCGCGGGCATGGCTTTCCAAAGTTCAAATCCCTGCAGGGGAGTCCCAACTTAGCCCATCACAAGCTCTCACGGTGAACGAAGGATATTCCTTCTCCCAAGACAATCCGATTAGACACGGCATCCCGGTTACAAGATATCCTCGACAATGGTAATAAAAAAGTCCAGCAACACCGCCCGAATGTGCCGACAAATCCCGCTAGGAGCTGCACATATCTTGTTCTCAGGGCACACCCAGATTGTCCAAACTTCCGATAGGCCAGCCCAGAGTTGCCCCTGGTGGCTGATGAGGTGGACCAACACTCAGAGGAGCACTGGCCCGGGGGGTTTAATAAAGATGACCCTCGGGCTCCGGAAACCCAAGGGAAAAAGAGGCTAGGTGGCGAATAGTAAAACCAAGGTTGGGCATTGCTGGAGGAGTTTTATTCAAGGAGAACTGTCAAGGGGTTCCCATTATAACCCAACCGTGTAAGGAACGCAAAATCCGGGAACATAACACCGATATGACGGAAACTAGGGCGGCAAGAGTGGAACAAAACACCAGGCATAAGGCCGAGCCTTCCACCCTTTACCAAGTATATAGGTGCATTAAGATAAACAAGATAATATTGTGATATCCCAACAATAAACATGTTCCAACAAGGAACGATCTCCAATCTTCACCTGCAACTAGCAACGCTATAATAGGGGCTGAGCAAAGCGGTAACATAGCCAAACAATGGTTTGCTAGGACATGGTGGGTTAGAGGTTTGACATGGCAATATGAGAGGCATGATAAGAAAGTGGTATGTATCATAGCATAGGTATAGCAAAAGAGCAAGCATCTAGCAAGCAAAGATAGAAGTGATTTCGAGGGTATGGTCATCTTGCCTGCAAAATTCTCCGAGTTGCCTTCATCCTCGAAAGCAAACTCAACGGGCTCCTCGTTCATGAACTCGTCTCCCGGCTCTACCCAAGCAAGAACAACAAGCAAAAGGAACACAATCAACCACGTGCAATGCTCAAGCAACATGATGCAAACATGGTATGATATGCGGGATGCGATATGTGATGCATATGCATGATTTGCAAAGGAATGATTGAACCTGGCCTCAACATGGAAATCCAAGAGTGCCACTGGAAAGGTGAGGTGATTTCGGTTCAAATTGATATAAAGATCACCGGAATCGGATGCACGGTTTGGAAATGGCAAGCAAAACAAATATGGCACCAGCCTACGATAATCAGCAAGTGACCAACTAAATGCATCAAGATAAATATGCTACAACACTCAAACATGACAACAAAATACATGGCAGGGATCCACTCATGATGCTTGACAAAAGATGAACACTGAGCCACGGCTAATTCATCCATTAACAGGTTCAAACAAGCATGGCAAAAGAGCAAAAGATAACGGGTTTCGGACTTGGTGAAATTAACACAAGTCTGGAATTTATCATCAGGAAGCAATCTTTAGAGCATGAAAACTACCTGCTACAGGAACATATCATGACAAAGGAAGGCATGGCATGAAGCTACTCTAAGCATATAAGTCCCTTAGTGACCTTGAGCCAAAAGGGATCAGAAAATACAATTGCAAGCATGTGAACATAGCAAAAATACAAACAGATTCAGACTTAGTGAAAAACTGGAACATGCAAAACAGATTAACGAGTAGGCATGTTTACGAGCTCGATGCACTCACTATAGAGCATGGCAGGACAAACTAAGCATACACCCATCAATAAGACATGGCATAGAAGCTAGACATGGCAAGAACAACATCATAGCATGCACGGATCAATAGCAACAACCTTGGCAAAATCACTAAACATGTTAACAATCTGCCAGGAACATTTTATAGCAAAAGTAGAGCTCGATTGACTCAAGCTAGGTTGCTCCATAATTGCAAACAAAGACACGGATGGGTAGAGCACCACAATATTAACAAAACATCCTTATTGATCATCCTCAAACGAGGCATGGATCACTAGGAAACAACAAGAACATATGGCGTAAAAACAATATCAGGACAAGGACTTAGTGAAAATCTAAGTCCCTGAAATCAGCATCATTGAGTAAGCTACTTTTGTATGCTTGTGCTAGTCACCACGAAGATCACAAAAATACATGGCATACACCCCTGTAAAGATGGCATGGCAATCTACAAAACACATGTAGAGCTCAGGATCATAGAATGCACACATTAATCATGGAAAAAATGACAAAAGGTGTTTTTTCCATGATTAATCAAAACACATTAATCAAAACACATGTAAACACATTAATCATAGAATGCTAAAACAGATCTGAAATAATCATCACATAGCCCTCTTCCAACAGCATTTCAGGCATCAAGATGAGCTCAAATGGAAATGATGCAATGAGATGAAATGATGTACTCGTCGAGACGAACATTTTGATATGCTACACGCACGAATCGGAGCTACATATGCAGAGTTATGGCATGTCAAAGTGTGCAAGAAAATTAGGGTTTCGGGGCTAAAGTCAACCAAGGTGGATTTCAGATCCAGATCCAGCCGGCACGGATCCCGAGGTTCGCCGGAGTTAATGTAGCCGGACTTCCCGAGGTCGGGAGGAGGACGGAGAGGTGGCACCGCGGCGGAGGTCGGCGGAGGTGGCCGGAGCGGGGCGGCGCCGGTGCGGGGCGACGCCGGAGCGGGACGGCGGCAACCGGGCGGGGCGGCCGGAGTTGGCCGGCGCGGTGGCGGAGAGGCGCGGAGCTCCGGCGATGGCGCGCGGTGGCCGGCGCGGGCTCTGTCGCCGGGACTGGAGGCGAGGGGCACGCAGATCCCTGGTGGCGGCGGTGCGCGCCTTGGGCCGGGGAGGGCCCGCCCTGGGCCGAGCGGGCTGGCGGCGGAGGGAGGCAGGCGGTGCCACGTGGCAGCGCGCCACTGGCTGCGGGTGGCGGCGGCGACTCGTCCGGTGGGAACCGAACGTGTCCGGCGGCGGAGATGGGCGTCTCCTAGGGTTAGGGGGGTGTTTTGATCCGGAAATTTGGGAAGGGGGGTCTTTATATAGGGGTAAAGGTAGCTAGGAAGCTCCAAATGAGGTGTGGTTTGTGGGCACGCGATCGCGATCGAACGATCTAGATGATGGGAGAGGTTTTGGTGGGTTTTGGGCCAGTTTGGAAGGGTGTTGGGATGCAACACACGAGGCCTTTTCGGACCCTCGGTTAACCGTTGGAGTATCAAACGAAGTCCAAATGGAACAAAACTTGACAGGTGGTCTACCGGTAGTAAACCAAGGCCGCATGACAAGTATCGGTCCAATCCGAAAACGTTTAACACCCACACACGAAAAGAGGTAGAAAGGACCACCGGAGGACATAGGAGCGCCGGAATGCAAAACAGACAACGGGGAAAATGCTCGGATGCATGAGACGAACATGTATGCAAATGCAATGCACATGATGACATGATATGACATGCCTGACAAAGGAAAAACACACGGAGACAAAAACCCGACAACGAGGAAATACAATAACTTAGTGCCGGAAAAGGCAAGAGTTGGAGTACAGATAAGGTAAATTACATCCGGGGTGTTACAACACTCCACCACTACGAAAGGATCTCGTCCCAAGATCTACGACTGGAAAAACTCCGGGTACTCAAAATGGAGGTGGTCCTCGCGTTCCCAGGTGGCTTCACGGTCGGAATGATGTGACCACTTGACTTTCAGGAATTTGATAGACTTGTTGCGATTCTTACGCTCAGTTTCTTCAAGAATAGCAACTGGGTGCTCATGATAAGACATGTCTTCTTGGAGATCAATGCCTTCGAAGTTGAGGTGCGGTCAGGAGTCTTGAAGCACTTGCAGAGCTGAGAGACATGAAACACGTCGTGCACGTTTGCAAAGTTGGAGGGAAGCTCAAGTTGATAGGCGAGATCGCCTCTCTTGCTGACGATCTTGAAAGGACCCACGTATCTAGGGGCAAGCTTCCCTTTGATACCGAAGCGACGAGTACCTTTCATTGGAGAGACGCGGAGGTAAACATGGTCTCCAATCTCGAAAGACAAATCATGATGCTTACTATCATAGTAACTCTTTTGACGCGATTGCGCGGCTTTGAGGTTATCACGAATGACTTTGCACATCTCTTTTGCCTCTGTGATCAAGTCATTGCCAAGAAGTTGACGTTCACCAGTCTCTGACCAGTAAAGAGGAGTACGACACTTCCTGCCATAGAGAATTTCAAATGGGGCCTTGCCCGAACTCGCTTGGAAGCTGTTGTTGTAGGAGAACTCGGCATATGGAAGACAATCTTCCCACTTCATACCGAAAGAGATAACGCAAGCCTTGAGCATATCTTCAAGAATCTGATTGACACGCTCGACTTGGCCACTAGTTTGGGGATGAGAAGTTGTACTGAAACGGATGTTGGTGCCCATGGCCTTCTGAAAAGAATCCCAAAATTTGGAGGTGAAGATGCTGCCACGATCTGAAGAAATCAACTATGGAATGCCGTGCAGAGAGAAAAACCGAGAGGTATATAGCTCTGTCAATTGAGCTGCTGTGATAGACTCTTTGATAGGAAGGAAATGAGCCACTTTAGTGAGCTTGTCGATGACAACGAAGATAGCATCATTGCCACGCTTGGACTTTGAAAATCCAGTCACGAAGTCCATCTCAATGTGGTCAAACTTCCATTCTGGAATGGCAAGAGGTTGGAGGAGACCAGCTGGTCGTTGGTGTTCTGCCTTCACTCTTCTGCAGACATCACATTCATTCACGAACTGAGCAATCTCGCGCTTCATTCGAGTCCACCAATACGACTGCTTGAGGTCATGGTACATCTTTGTACTACCAGGGTGGATAGAGAGGAGTGAATTGTGAGCCTCGTTCATAATGACTTTACGAAGGTCACCTTTAGGCACAACAATGCGATCCTCAAAGAATAGAGTATCCTTGTCATCAAGGCGATAGCACTTGTACTTAGGTTGACTCTTGGCAATCCCAATCTTCACCTTCTTCACCATAGCATCAAGAAGTTGAGCCCCGCGAATTTGATCTTCCAAAGTAGGAGAGACTTGGAGGTTGGCGAGGATACCTTGA